>NC_142024.1:7030000-7180000 GCF_049901735.1 Notechis scutatus | reverse complement strand
TTCTTTCCTCCCTTTCTTCCTTCTTTTTCCTTTTCCCTCCCCCTTCCTCCCTGACTCTTTATTCCTCTCTCTCTTCCTTCCTTCCTTCTTTTTCCTTCCTTCCTTTCCCTCCCTCCCTCCCTCTTTGTCTCTGTTCCTTTCTTTTCCTTCCTTCCTTCCCCCCACCTGTTTGTCTCTGTTCCTTTCTCTTTTCATTCCTCCCTTCCTCCCTATCTTCCCAACCTGAGCATGAAAAATCCTATCGACTACACAAGATCTACTTCTGAACAAACTCCTATCAAAGTGGGTCCCTTCCTGCCTGAAAAGGAATTTTTAACTCATCGCAATTCAGCCAGCCGTGGATTCCCTGTGGTGCCAAATAAGAAGTCTTAATATTTATCGGGCGAGATAAAACACACCGCTCTCAATGACACAACTGACTTTCAAGATATTTTTCCTGTCTGGAATTCAGACAGCTGCTGCTTTACGCAAGATTGCTAACCCCTTGAACCCTTAAGGACTCTGGGAAGATAAACCTGGAGATTTCTCCCGCCTTGCAATTTCTTTTATTTATATTTGCAAAAAAAATTATCTTTTGCCTATCTCCCCCTAAGGGACTCAGGGCGGTTTACAAAACAGCACAATCGAACAGTCTTAAAACGCCTGAATACGGATCATCCTTGACTTACGGATACAACCGGCGCCAGAATTTCTGTTGCTAAGCGAGACATGCGTTGAGTTTTTGCCCCGTTTTACGACCTTTGCTGCCACGGTGGTTTAAGGGAATCCCTGCAGTTGTTAAGTCAGTCACACAGTTGTTAAGTGAATCTTGCTTCCTCACTGGCTTTGCTTGTTAGAGGGGGTTGCAAAAGGTGATTCCTTGACCCCAGGACAAGCAAACTGTCATAAATATGAGTCAGTTGCCAAACGTCTGGATTTTGATCACATGTCCGATGGTCATTAAGTGTGAAAAATGGTCATAAGTCACTTTTATCAGTGTCATTGAGACCTTAAAAGGTGTTCTGACCAAGGCTTCCGAGACTGTAATTAAGCACACCTTTAGTTAAAACAACTCTTGTTTTATTTCAACGCTGGGAATTATGTGCATTCCCAGACTGTAATGAGTCCCAAACAGTCCCTCGAGATAAGCACCCACCTTTCTCTCCTTTGAATTGCTGCCAACAACTAGAGTGCCAAATGAATTATAAAAAAAACAACCGAAGTATAAAGTCCACACAGAGCTTCAAGGTTTAATCCGAACTGAACGAAAGACTTTGCTTCCTGCAAAGGTTTCTCTACCTTTGCCTGTCCTTTATACCTTAGGGAAGGGGCAATCACCTCCAAGCCTTACTCCCGAGTCGCCCCTTTTGTCTTAGCTGCTCTTGCCTTCTGGCAGCTCTGTGCACACGCGCGCTGGGAACAGGCTCCCCTTGTTCCTCTGCCTCGCTGCTACCAGACTCTGGAGGCTCCGGAGTCAGCACCCCACTCCCAGATGGTCTTGGCCCCATCTCTGCATCGGACGCAGGACCCTCATCCGAGTCCTTCCCACACTCCCAGACTGGCCCTCGTTCTTCCCCACTGTCCAATTCCACTGCCGTCTGCACAGGCTGCTGGCGAACCACAACAAATGGCCGCTTAAAGGAACTGTCGTAAGAACTAAACTATAAAATCACAGATATAGCTAACACTTACTCATGAAAGTGAATTTTTAATCCAACATCTCCTCTAAGCCTTTTTTTGACACTTCAAAACTATTGCCCTTGGAAGTGAACCGCTTGCCCTCGGAAGTTGTGGGGGCGCCATCACTTGAGACTTTCAAGAAGAGATTGGTGTGCCATTTGTCAGAAATGGTGTAGGGTCTCCCGCTTGGGCAGGGGGTTGGACTAGATGACCTACAAGATCCCTCCCAACTCTGATTATCTGTTAAATCTGTTTTTCTCCCCTTCCATCCATACGAGCATTACCAGCTGCTGGTGTGAAAAGATTATCTGCAAATATCACCACGCTACCGTCTGAGTACCGACTTCAGAAAGGGCTGTGATGTTTGTTTAACTTTAAAAATATAATAATAATAATAATAATAATAATAATAATAATAATAATAATAATAATAATAATAATAAGGAGGAGGAGGAGGAAGAGGAGGAAGAGGAAGAGGAGGAGGAGGAGGAGGAGGAGGAGGAGAAGAAGAAGAAGAAGAAGAAGAAGAAGAAGAAGAAGAAGAAGAAGAAGAAGAAGAAGAAGAAGAAGAAGAAGAAGAAGAAGAAGAAGAAGAAGAAGAAGAAGAAGAAGAAGAAGAAGAAGAAGAATAATTCCAGTTTCATCGTTATCTGTTCAGTGAAAGGATCAGCAGGGATTCCAAGAAATTTTCTGAGAGACCAGTTGGTTAATCCTAATCAAGGAGTGGATTAGGTGGGGCCTCTGCTATTATCAAAGCACTTGGTTGTCGTGTTGTGGATTAGGTGTCTCCGAAGTTGTGTGTGTGTGAACATTAAGATGGAAGGGAAGGAAGGGCTTTGAAAGGGTTTTAGAAGATGAAACAAGAGGGAAGGATCACACTAGGATTGGCACACCTTCTCGAACAACTGGGCTAATCTGATGTGTCGGCGAATTAAAAAAAAATCAGAGCTTCCATCTTTGAACCTCAAAATCTCTTAAGGGGCTTATGGATTTAAACCAGATCGGTTTCAGTCCCTTTGCTGATTTAACTGCTACCAATTCCTGAAGGTTTTAGGGTGGAAAAGGAAGGATACAAAGCTTCAAAATATACACCCCTAGAACTTCCCAAACCTTTGGCAAACTATGAATTTGCTACGTTAATAGGAGAATATAATTCTACTTTCCTTTTGGGAATGAACCGTTTTATGAATCGTCTTCCCATGTCCCGCAGAGACCCATGCGGTCTTTTAAAGCCATTGTGGGTTGTACAAGCCATCATTCCAGGTTTGTACCCAACCTGGTCAAGGAATGGCCGGGGACAATTAACCGAAAAGCTCCCTTGAGGTGCAAGTTACACTAGTAGAATTTTTTTATCTCTTGGCTGTTTTTAAAGACAAAACAGGGGCCCGATGTTGTTGTTGTTGTTGTTTTTAACTCAGTGGCTTCTGCTGACTTGGACAATCTAATATTTCAACTTTTCAACTTGTTTATTTTTCAACAGGACACTCTTTAATATATATATATATATATGAGAAACGTGTTTTTAAAGCAATTTAAGTCTAGGTGAGTTCTCGGAACGGGACGAAATGAGCAAATACCCTGTTGCTGAACTCAGTTGGAATTCACTTTTGCATCACACCCCAAAGCACAATTTTGCCGTTAAATTAAGACATGGGTGCAATTGATTGTCAAACACACACGGGTGGAAACTAATCAAGGAGGGAAGCGACCTAGAACTAAGGAGAAATTTTCTGACAGTTACAACAATTAATCAGTGGAACAACTTGACTCCAGAAGTTGTAAATGCTCCAACACCGGAAGTTTTTAAGAAGAGATTAGACAAATATTTGTCTGAAATGGTATAGGATTTCCTGCTTGAGCAGGGGGTTGGCCTAGATGACCTCCAAAGTCCCAATCTTGGATATTTGATCCAGGACCAATTAAAGTTAATATTTGAAAAGATTAGGGATTGATTAGGTAAAAAAAAAAATTACGAATTGATTACAATAGCAGCTTGTTAAGAGAAGTTTTTGGAACTTCAACTTTGTTTTTCCTTCTATTATTGTTCATAATCTTTATTGCTTTTATATTTTTACACAATAGGTTCATTATTATTGGAGGGTTTTCTGTTAACTACATTGTTATTAATATAGTTTAAAGCAGGGGTGGGATTCGATTTTGTTAACAACCAGTTCTGTGGGCGTGGCTTAGTTGGTGGGCTGAATACAGTTTAACTTTTGCCCTGTTTCTCAAAGCCATTCTTGCTTTGAAATACCAATCAGCATTTAACTAGGGAAGATATTACGTGTTGGGTTTTTTTTTTTAAAGACACTTTTTTTGTTAATGTCTTTTCTGTTCTTTTTAATATTTTGGTATTTTGTATTTTAAACTTTCTTCAACTAATTATTGTTGTTTTAAGTACGTTTGCATGTCAGTCCTGATCTGGAAATAAAGTACAAAATGCAATCGGTTGGCTTGGCATGTCCATTTCAGTCTCTAAAAACCAACAAAGTTTGAAAAGACGAGGCAACAGTTGGTGGAATAGATTAAAAATCTATGAAAAACTAGCTCGATACCCGTGCTTTGCTATAAAACTATGTGGTCGGGCTTAGTTTTGGGGGAGGAAAATTTCTGCTTCTGCCTACCAGCACCCATGGGTATTCATCTGGGTAGTGTCCTGTCAGTGTGTGAGAGTTGAGGGCTGTTTGGAAACTGAAACAGTATTTGCTGTGTGAGCAAGGAGACAGCAAGGAGCCTGGGCGTGGCTTAGCTCAACTGTTCCCTACGAAAGCTGGTTGCTGCTGTGAAACTGAAACTCCTCTGCTTGTGTTTTGCATTTGGAAGAGATTTCTTTTCAGGTGGGGAGGGGGGAGTAGAACTCCTTAGCATCAGAGCGTGTTAATAATAATAATATAGGAAATATTAATGGCTCTGATGGTCATTTCAAAAAATCATTTCTTAGTGAGCACCTAGAAGCCAAGAGGAGGAACATACGTGCCAAATTTCAAGTTTGTAGGCTTTACAGTCCTGGAGATTTTGTGATGATATGTGAGTGGTATTTCGCTTTTATATATATATAGATTGCTGGCTGAGGTAGCTGCTCCTGGCTATTGTCTAACTAAAGGTTACAGTGACATAAAAACGAACAATATCAGATTTCATTGTGAATTCCTATATTGTTTCTGAGTTGGGACACCGTTTTCCGAAATCGGCCCTCCTGTGCATTCTCCAGCCCTGGAGAGGATACAATCTTGAACGTAATTCCATAAAGCATTTCTTCTTTTGCTTTGCAACGTGCTTTACGGATCATCCTCTCCTTACAACAGTTCAGTCGTAATGTTTTTTAAAACTTCCAGTGTTGGAGCATTCACAGCTTCCAGATGCAAGCTGTTCCACTGGTTAATTGTTCTAACTATCAGGAAATTCCTCCTTAGTTCTAAGTTGCTTCTCTCCCTGATTAGTTTCCATCCATTTATGGCTTCTTGTCCTGCCTTCTCAGGTGCTTTGGAGAATAGCTTGACTCCCTCTTCTTTGGGGCAGCCCCTGAGATGTTGGAAGACTGCTATCCTGTCTGCCCTGGTCCTTCTTTTCATTAAACACTAGACATACCCAGTTCCTGCAACCGTTCTTCATCCAACCGTGGCAAGAAAACCCGTTAAATGGAGGCAAAACTCACTTAAGAACATAAATTTAGGGCTCAACTGTGAGTTGAGGGCTACCTGTAGTTTTCTGCAAGCTATTTATTCAAATTCACGCGGCGGGGGTAGAGAGAGAAATTTGGGGGGGGAAGCGTGCTGATGACCTCATTGTGCAAATGCACGCCTCATCTGCTGACGTCACCCTGGGTCTACCTTACGAGACAAGGTCATTGCTCACCTGTTGCAACCCTACCTCTTTAACCAACGCTGCAGACGTGACGTTAGATTAAACTATTGCAATGACTTCCTTTTTATAAAGAGGTGCAGTTCAGAGGCAGTGCAGGCTTTGTAGGCAGAAGGTCAATTATTATTATTTTTGGATCTAAAGTTTGGGGGGAAAACATTGTTTTTGTGATTAAATCCTGGGTGAGCTTCTGACCTCGGAGCATGCAACACCCTGGGCCAAATGTAGTATTTCAGTTCCATGCAAGGCAGCATCCGAAATTCAGGTTTCATGTGACAGAAAGAAGAGCAGAGTTTAAAACTCCACTTCTGAATCAGAGGGGAAAAAAAACAGATTATTTCCTTTTCTACCTGGCTATTCAGAAGGGAGCATGAAAAAAAATCAGTGACCAGCTTATAAGTAGAACTAGTTTTAAGACGGGCAGGAAAGAAACCTAGAGAGGAAGCTAAATTAAATTGCACTCGTTCTTTGCTTTGACTAATGACTTCAAACCAAACATGTAAAAACAAATTAAAGGATTTATAAACCTGTTTGTTGACTCTCTGTTGTCCTCAATGAGTCCAGTTGCCTTTGAGCAGAGTAGCAGCTGCTGCGTCCTGGGTTTGTCGGCTGCCCTTCTCCTCACCTGAGACCGAAATCCAAGCGAGGCAGGTAACACTGCGCAGTTCTATGGAAGAAACAGCACAGGTAACTTCCCATAAATTCCACCTTCACCTGTTGGGAGGAACTTAACTTGCCTCTGACTCAGCTGCCCCAGGGTCAAGATCCACCCTTTGCAAAGGCAGGACTCTGGTTTCATGTAAGATGTTTTGCAGGAAAAGTGGCTCACGGGTGCCATCTAGTGCTCATTTGGAGCCTTGCCATCCAGAAGTTTATTTCTACTGCCAATTCTTTTTAATCTTCCACCCTTTTGTGTTTTTTATACTTTTCAGCTACAGCAGTCCAAGACTTACCACCACAAATGAGCCCAAAATTCCTGTTACTAAGTGAGACATTTGCTAAGTGAGTTTTGTCCCCATTTAATGGCCTCTCTTGCCACCGTTGTTAAGTGAATCATTGCAGTCACGGGGTCATTAAGTAAATCTGGCTTCCCCGTTGGCTTTGCTAGTCAGAAGGTCGCAAAAGGGGGTCACGAGACCCCAGGACACTGCGATCGTCATAAATGTGAGTCAGTTGCCAAGCATCTGAATTCTGATGATGTGACCCCGGGGATGCTGCAATAGTCGTAAGTGTGAAACATGGTCCTAAGATCACAAAAAGGGATCACACGAACCTGTGACTGTCATAAATATGAGTCGGCTGCCAAGCATTTGAGTTTTGATCACGTGGTCGTGAAGATACCGCAACAGTCGTAAATATGAAAACAGTTGTAAGTCAGGTTTTTTCCAGTGCTGTGATGACTTTGAACAGTCACTAAACGAACCATTGTAAGTCAAGGATTACCTGTACATGGCATTTTTTTGGGAGTACGGTCTCAAGTTCAAGTTTAAGAGGTGTGGAGTTCTTAATGAAGTCCATAACCTCTTAAGCATTAAAATTAAAACGACAAAGGTTGAGAAACGCTGATCTAAAGCAAAGGGGTGGAAATCTTTTTTTTTTTTAATTAATAAATTTTATTGAATAAACATTAAAAACCATTGAACACAGTGCGACTTTCTTGGCCATCCAAGCTATAGCAGTTAGCAGTGGCTAACCTTCTTTGGGCTCCTGTGCCAAAAAAAACTCTCGTGTCAGCACCCAGAATGCAATGCGTGCCCCCCCCTCCCCACGCCCCTGCACATGTGCATGCAATTCCCCCCCCCCTTACCTGCACTGCGCCTCACCGCTGATTTTTGGGCTGGTTTGAGGTCTTTTTTGGCCTCCCAGAGGCTTGGAAAAAAACCTCTGCGAGGCTTTTCAGGCCGAATGATAGGCCCACTTCGTCACTTCCGGTATTACAGGAAGTGATGAAACTTGGCCTATCATTCAGCCTTGCAAGCCTTGTAGAGGCTTTTTCCAAGCCTCTGGGAGCTGAAAAAGGCCTCAAACCAACCAGAAAAAAAAATCAGCTGTGCCTATTTTTCCTATAGATAAGTTTGCCTGCGGCTCGTGTGCCAGCACAAATGGCTCTGCGTACCACTTGTGCCACGCGTGCCATTGGTTCGCCAACATCGAGCTATACTATAGAGATACACATAACAGTTAATTTCCTTTTTGCCTTATGTTATTAGTACAGTGCTAACTGCATATTGTTTCTATTTACATTTATCTACAATTATATACATATTCGCAATTGTCTTTTATACTCCTGCATCCGTATCATCTCGTATTTGTCCATTATATTCCATTCTCTTTGGTTTACAAAACTTTTAATTTTCATTCCTATAAAGCATCAACCCTTTTTCTTTTTTTGTTGACCCTAGCCATTCATATATTTTATTCCAGGCTTTATAATACTCTGTCCCGCCCTTATTTTTGATTTCTAAAGTTCATCCGTCCATCTCTGCACAGACTAATATTGCCCTTATTATTACGATACACCCAGGGGGTGGAGTGGGGGGGAAACCAGGGTCAAGGGTGACAATGAATTGTGTGTCTCAGAGTCGGCTACACCCAGGCAGTGCCGGACATGTTAACTCCCAATAAATCCTTTTGAAGTTTGGCTCGAGACTCATGATTTAAATGGGTTTAAGTGCCAGAATCCTGACAAATAGAACAATATTTATTTATTTATTTTATTTATTTATTTGATTTGTCAATTGTTTACAAGATAATAAGTAAATGTATACATAGTTGTGAATATATGAAATGGGTACATATAAGAAAAATAAAAGAATAAGAGAAACAATAGGTAGCACGTTGGTGCATGCACGCCCCAGAATAGAATAGAATGAAAGAATAGAATGGAATGGAATGGAATGGAATGGAATGGAATGGAATGGAATGGAATGAAAGAAGAATAGAATAGAATAGAATAGAATAGAATAGAATAGAATAGAATAGAATAGAATAGAATTATTTATTGGCCAAGTGTGATTGGACACACAAGGAATTTATCTTTGGTGCATAGGCTCTCAGTGTACATAAAGAAAAAAGTAAAACACATTCATTAAGAATCATAAGATACAACATTTAGTGAGAGTCATAGGTTACTAATAAGCATAAAATCATACTTAAAGTCATAAGCGGGAAGAATACTACGAAGGATGAGAAGAATAGTAATACAGTCTTAGTAAATTATTAGAGTGTTGTGGAAGTTAGTTGTTTAGCAGAGTGATGGCGTTCGGGGAAAAACTGTCCTTGTGTCTAGTTGTTCTGGTGTGCAGGGCTCTATAGTGTTGTTTTGAGGGTAGGAGTTGAAAAAGTTTATGTCCGGGATGTGAGGGGTCTCTAGATATTTTCACAGCCCTCTTTTTGACTCGTGCAGGATACAGGTCCTTGATGGAAGGCAGGTTGGTAGCCATTGTTTTTTTTCTGCAGTCCTAATTTTCCTCTGAAGTCTGTGTCTGTCTTTTTGGGTTGCAGAACCAAAACCAGACAGTTATAGAGGTACAGATGACAGATTCAATAATTCCTCAAATTCTGCCTTTCTCCATCACAGCCTTAATTAGTTAAATCTTGACTTGGTTCTGGAAATTCGTACACAGCGGAAAAAGTTGGAAGTTTGAGGCAGTCCAGAAAAAGATAGAATTTTCTTAACCAAAATTGCCTAATCAGGATGAAGGATGTTTCAAGTTTTCACGCCAAAGAGACCTTGTTTTAGACTGCCTTGTTTCTAAATATGAGCTGTTCTCATAAGTCAAAGTGAAGGAACTAGTGACATAATGGTTTTCTTCTGAATCAAGGACTTCTCCTCCATACTTCCTCAGTTCGAAATACAGCAGCGATCCTGCAATCCAAGCTCTGAAAGAAATATATGAGGAAGTCTCCTCTTGCCAAAATAAGTTGTAAAGGCTTTTCAAGGATTTGTTTTTTGTTTGTTTTTTCTTATTTCAATTCCTGAAAGGCATTTGGCTGCAAATTTGTTTCACCTGCCCTCCCCTCCTGCTAGTCGGTGCATGATGGGAGTTGCAGTCCAACCAATTTGGGGGTTATTAAGGTTGGGGTAAGAGCCCCAGAATCAGATCACACCACGTGGCTGGAATTCACACAAACGAGGAACAAAAAAAGGATGACTGGTTTGCAGTCTGGAAATCCCCCCCCCCGCCTTGAACGAATGTTAGGGCTTTCTGCAAAAAAAAAAAAAAAAAAAGCAAAGATTTTCTGAGATTTTCCAACAAGGCCAGGGGTGCGAAACATCTGTTCTTGCAAAATACTTATCACTTCCGCCCTGAAAAAGGGATTTGGGTGGTTGAAAAAAAAAACAACCCAAAAAGTTAAATCAACTCAGCACATGTCTCGTCTTCTGCCAGCCCGAGATGATGAAAGCGTTCCGGTAACGTTTCAGGATCTTTCATAAAAATATGTCACACTAATAATATTGGGGGGGGGGGGGGCAGAAGGGGCTTGAGTCAAATCTGGTTTCACTTACAGGAAGACAAAGGGCCTGTGTGCCCCCTGCTGGTGGTTGGGGAGCAGTGCAGAAAGTTTCTCAGAGAGAAAAAAAAATGCATTTTAAGTGACTGCAAATTTTGCCATGTATTTTACCTAGATCTTCAACTGTAGTTATTGCATTATGAAATAAAAAGCTTTACCTGTGGACGATCAAAAGAAAGGGAAGGACCATTCAGTGCCTGTTTTTGCAACCATTTCAAGTGTTGATAAAACGTAATAAAAACTAAACTGAGAAAAGTTTTTCTTCAATTAAAACTCAAATACTAGAATGAATAAATCATTGGTGGATTAGGTCACCCTTTCCTTCTCCTTCCTTCCATCTTTCCCGCCATTAAAAACTTCTCCAGAGAGCTGAGTTTTCACCTGTGTTTTCAAAGTTGGCCACTTTTAAGATGGATGGACTTCAACTCCCAGAATTCCCCGGGCTTAAAACATGGACTTCAACTCCCAGAATTCCTCAGCTTAACCATGGACTTCAACTCCCAGAATTCCTCAGCTTAAACATGGACTTCAACTCCCAGAATTCTTCAGCTTAAAACATGGACTTCAACTCCCAGAATTCCTCAGCTTAAACATGGACTTCAACTCCCAGAATTCCTCAGCTTAAACATGGACTTCAACTCCCAGAATTCTTCAGCTTAAAACATGGACTTCAACTCCCAGAATTCCTCAGCTTAAACATGGACTTCAACTCCCAGAATTCCTCAGCTTAAACATGGACTTCAACTCCCAGAATTCCTCAGCTTAAAACATGGACTTCAACTCCCAGAATTCCACTCCAACGTCGAATTTAATGAGAAGTCTGCTAGTGTATGTTGTTCTGAGCCAGATAGATAGTCCTCGAATTATGACCAACATTGAGCCCAACGTTTCTGTGGCTGAGACATTTTGTTAAGTGGGTTTTGCCCCATTTTATGAATTTTCATGCCACAGTCGTTAAGCGAATCACTGCGGTTGTTAAGTCAGTCACCCGGTTGTTAAGCGAATCTGGCTTCCCCTTTGACTTTGTCAGAAGGTCGCAAAAGGGGGTCACAAGACCCTGGGACACTATAATCGTCATAAATGCGAGTCAGTAGCCAAGCATCTGAATTTTGATCACCTGACCACAGGGATGCTGCAATGGCCGTTAAGTGAGGAAAAAACGGTCGTAAGTCACTTTTTTCAGCGCCGTTGTAACTTTGAATGGTCACTTAAAGCGAACTATTGTAAGGGGAAGACTACCTGTTGTATGTCCATTGTGCATCCAGGTACCTGACTCTATTTCGTAAATCTAACTGGCAAACAGGAGCTTCTTGACCGACAACAATTCATTTAGTGACTGCTCGCACTTACATGGAAAAAAGTGATTTATGATCATTTTTCAAACTTACATCCATTGCTGCCTCCCCTCCCCCCGTGACATGATCCAAGTTCAGACGCTTGGCAGCCGGTTTCAATTTACAAAGTCTGCACTACTAATTACCACTCATCCCCTCCCACTTGTGATTATATGACTGTTAACTTTGTCGCTTGTATCCTTACAATTTATATGGACTGTTTCCTGGTATGATTTGATTGATTATTGTACCCTATGACTATTATTAATTTTTGTACCTGAAGATTCTTGACTCTTGACGAATATATCTTTTCTTTTACGTCTACTGAGAGTATTTGCACCAAGACAAATTCTTTGTGTGTTCAATCACACTTGGCCAATAAAGAATTCTATTCTGTTCTGTTCTATTCTATTCTATTCTAGCCTATTCTATATTCTATTCTATATTCTATTCTATATTCTATTCTATTCTAGCCGATTCAAACCTGTTCTCTATTCTGTTCTGTTCTATTCTATTCTATTCTATTCTATTCTATTCTATTCTATTCTATTCTATTCTATTGACTGTAACTTTGTTGCTTGTATCCTTGCGATTTATATGGACTGTTTCCTAGTATGACTTGATTGCTTATTGTTCCCTATGATTATCATTAAATATTGTACCTGATGATTCTTGATTCTCAACGAATGTATCTTTTCTTTTATGTACACTGAGAGCGTTTGCACCAAAGACAAATTCCTTGTGTGTCCAATCACACTTGGCCAATAAAGAATTCTATTCTATTCATATTTATGACGGTTGCAGTGTCCTGGGGGTCATGCGATCCCTCTTTTACAACCTCCTGACAAACAAACTTAACCAGATTTGCTTAAGAACCAATTTGCTCAAAATTGGAAAAAAATGAAAAAGCACCGATGGAGGAGGAGGTAATTAAGAAAATAATGTAATGTGCAGAAATGAGTAAGTTAACACTGGCAATTAGAGAACAAGAAAGGAGTATTTATAAGATTTGGGGATTTTTTTTATAGATGGTTGGAAAAATAAAGTGAGAAATTAAATGACACTTGTAACAATGCTATATTATGATACGTAATGCGGGATAGATTACAATATGAATGTAAATTTAGCAAAAAATGTATACAAATATTAATATGTGCACAAAACATACGGACCCAGAGGACACACCGTATAAATGAAAGATCATTTTATTTGTTGTTTATGTTATAAAAATAAAAAATTGAGTTAAAAAAACAACAACCACCAAGTTATACACTGAACAACTGATTCACTTAGCAGCTGTGGCAAGAGGTCATACATTTGGGGCAAAACTCACAAGTTTCTCGCTTCAATTCAATTCTGGCCGTTAAGTCGAGGACTGTATGGAGACAGCCAAGTTAGGACAGGGTGGAGAAATCCATAAGAATCAGACCAGATCTGATCTAGCAATTATTTAAGTACACGTTTTCCCCATGAAAAAGTCCAATTTGACTTTGTGCTTGGAGCAAAAAAAAATAAAAGACTCCAGACACACCCAAGAGGCGTCCCAAGCAATTAGGACAAGTTGAGACAGCTTCCGTGCAACACAGAACGGCTCATTATATTTGAACCCAGGTGAAGGCAGCACCTGAGGGATTTCTGCCGCGGAGGCTTGGAACGCTCCAGCGAAAGGTATCTTTTCTCCTCCTTCCCAGCATCCCTTCTGCAACTGGTTTTAACTGGTTCTGTGGGAATCACTCACTCCCGCACCTGTCTGTGGGCCCCAACGAGACCTCGATCTCGGGGCCGGGAGAGAAGCGGGTTTGGAGATGTGGCCAGCGGTGCAGTTCCTGTGATGGGAGAAAAAGGGTAGGATTGAAAGAGCAAAACTTCTCAATTCAACAGGGGAAGAGGGTGGCCACGGTGGGAAAACCTTGCCGAGGAATTCTGCGAAATCTCTTAAGTTTGCAAATTTTCTTTTTCCCCTGGGTGTGTGTGTGTGTGTCCAAACTTTGCCATTCTGCCTCCTCCCTTCCCTTTTTGCTGTGTGCCCACCAAAAGTGTGCACTATTTCTTTTAACGCTCCAACCCCCCCCACACACACACACCATGAATTCTGTGTAATCCAGAAACTGGCTTCATTGCCCTGATAAAATAAACCACTGGTTTTTCCTTGTAAAAAAAAAAAATTGCCCGTTTTGCTGATTGCAAAATCGCCGTTTTTGCAAAACTTACAACAATAATAATAATAATTTTTTTAAAGGATCATATTTTCGCAGTTTTTGCAAAACTACAACAATAATAATAATAATTTTTTAAAAGGATCATATTTTCGCAGTTTTTGCAAAACTACAACAATAATAATAATTTTTTAAAAAGGATCATATTTTCGCAGTTTTTGCAAAACTACAACAACAATAATAATAATAATAATTTTTTAAAAGGATCATATTTTCTCCTTACCGGAGTCATCCTGTCCTTCAGGGGGTGCTGCGCAGAGGCGAGCGGGGCCCCTTTCCAGACAAACTCCAATCCCGAATTTCTCTCCTTTTCCTGCCCGTACATGTGTTTCTGTTTTGTACTGGCGGCGCCTATTTATATTTTAAGTCTATCGGGTGGGTGGGCTCTGCCAAAGCCGTTTTTTTTTTTTTCCCTCTATCATCCCCCCCCCCCTTCACAGGAAGTAGTGCAAAACATTAAAAAAAAAAGATTTCAAAGCTTGGCTTGCCACCCCCCTCCCAAAAAAAAAAAAAAAAAGCAACATATTTGGGGCTGACTTTTGCATTTGCAACCCAGCTTTGCAATTTGATCCACGCTGCAGTTGGCAGGAAGGTGAAAGTTGGCGACGTGTTTTCTTTCTTTCTTTCTTTCTTTCTTTCTTTTTTTTTTTGCAAGATTGACGGAAGGAGGAGGGGGGGCAGAGAAAGACTACGGAGGGGGGGTGAATTTAAAAAAAAAAAGGGGAAGGAAGGCGGATCCACGTGGTTTAATCGGAGACAGACAGAGGTCCCATTGTTCAAAATCAATAAAAAAAGGAGGCAGACAGAGCAAACGGGGCGGGGGGGGTTGTTAAAAAGGGACGCTGCAAAGGGGGGGTTTCCTCCTAATTCTCAACTTGCACTGAGGATCGTAATTTAGCAAAGAAGCCCCCCCCCCTCCTTTTTCCCCCCTTCCAGAGGCCAAATAAAGCAGCCCACCCCTCCAGAAGACGTCTCCAGATCTTGCAAAGTTTGTTTCCATTTTTTTCCCCCTCCTTCTTGGGGTTTCTTTATAGATTTTTGCAAAAACGGGGGGAGAAGAAGGCAGGTGCAAGGCGGATTTTTTTTCTCTTTTTCCTTTTTTTTTTTTTTTTTTAAGGCCAGGAAGGCGTCTTCGTGGGGGAGGGAAACAGACGGAGGAGGAAGAGGAGGAGGAGGAGGTTATATTGGAGAGTCTCGGGGCAAAGGCCCAGCCTCCTCCTCCCCCACCCAAAAAAAAATAAAGTCAAGAAGAGGAGAGGTGGGTTTGAAAAGGGGGGAAAAAGAAAGAATGAAAAGAGGAAGGAAGGAAGGGGGGAAATAAGAAGGGCAGGGGCGTCTGGTTTGGAAGGAGAAGGGGGGTTCCGAAGAGAAATGTTTTTGCATTGGCGGAAAAGTCCCCACCGGGAGGGGGGAAGAGGTTGGAGGGTCGCGTTTTGTGCAAAATTACCTGCTTTTGCAAAAAAAAAAAGCCGCCTGTTTGGGGGCTTCAAAGGCGAGCTGGGGGGACTTTTGCATGCGGGGCTTCCCTTGCAAAAATGCGGGGAGGGGGATTTTTTATTTTTGCTGGGACTTCGCGCATTGTACGGGGTTTTGTGGGGGGGCAAAGTGGGTTGCGTGCAGTCCCAGACGCGTGTCCGGACGTGGGGGAGGGATGGCGACGCGATTCGGCTCCCCTCGCCTTTGTTCGGCGGCTGGCTTGGTGGGGAGGGGAGGAGGAGGAGGAAGAGGGTCCGGTGCCCAAATCCTCCTTTTTTTCCTTTTCTTTTTTTAAACTTTTTTTTTTTTTAAAAAAAACTCTTCTTTCCTTCCTTCCTCGTGAGAAAGTTTGCAATTCTGATTTTAAGTTTTGCAAAAAGAAAAAAAAAGTAACAATTCCTAAAATTCCCTGTCTGTGCATGGAGGGATGAGAGCGATTCGGTACCTTTTTTTTTTTTTTTTTTGGAGGGGGAGGGAAAGAAAACTTGGGGAGGGGGAAAGTAGCAGCAGAAAAGGGTTTGGAGGAGGGGAGGGGTCTTCAGGAGAGACGCGGGGGGAGGACACGAGAAAGGAGGAGACAGACCCTCCCCTTAGAAACTGCCTTTAAGTCTCCCTGATGTTGAAAATGGGGGAGGGGGTTTCTTTGGGGAGTGGCAAGGAGAGAGGAGGAGGGGGGTTAGGGTCTGGAAGATGGGGGGGTCTTTCCCCTCCCAATATCTTCAGCCTGCACCCCGTTTGCAGCCCTGAGAAGTTTTGGCAGCGAGGAACGAACTTTTAAAGTGGGGGCTCCTTTTAGGGTCCTGTTTTTTCACACACACACCCCCAAATAAAAAAAGGGTTAGCGGGAGAGAAATCTCCCTGTTTTTTGGCCTGGGTTAGAAAGAGGGGAGATAAGCAGCTTCACCTGGTGGCCTCCTTTCCTCTGGGGGGGAGGGAGGGGCTTCGTGGCCCTGCACCACCACCCCCAGCCTTAACCTGGCTTGAAGGGGAAAATAGATCCGGGGAGGGGGACATCTCAGTTTGTATCATTAAGATTTCTTGCCCCTAAAGGTGGTTTTTTCTGAGGGGTAGACAGGAAGGAATATTTTTTGCAGTAAAAATGCAACTTTTCCTAATTAAATTGCTCATTTTGGTCCATGTTCCTGCCCCTTCACCCTTTTTGGGGGGGAGTTCTCTCCAGGCCCCACCAAATTGGGTTTCCAACCCTGATGAGCTTTTTATGGGGGGGGTCCCTTTAAAAACTAACCCTGATTGATTTATTTCTCTTTCTCCCAACAGCCCTCCTCCGACCCCCTCTTTTTTTGGGGGGGGCTGCCCTTCCTAGGGACATTTTAGGGGGTCAAGCCCACCCAGATTTGGGTTAACTGAGTTCATGTCTTGGTTCAGCAGAGAGCCAGGGTTTTAACTATAGCTACTTCTACTTTGGTTGGAAGTTTCTTCAGCCAAGCCAGCCAAGTTTTCTAATCCTGGCTAGTTCCAGTTTGGTTCTCTGGGGCTGCATCTTGGCTTGTTGAGGGGCTGAAGGTGCCCATCTGTAGGGCTTTGGGCCTTATCTGAGGAGGGGGCTGAAGACAAGCCTGTCTTTACCCCCGACTTCAGAGGTTTGAGTGGGATTTGGGGAAGGGTCTTCCTGGGCCTCAAAAGACTTTTGGAGAACAGGAAGAGCGTGGGAACTTTTTTTTTTTTAATTCTTTTTGTTTTGTATTTCTTTTCCTTTCCTCTTCTCATCTTCCACTTTTTTTTTCTTTTTTCTTTTTTCCTTATTTCTTCTCCCATCCCTTGTGAGGGAAGAATCATTTTTAAATAATGACTTTTTATTATTTGTGAGGGAGCTTTTTTTTTTCTGTTAGTTGTGCAAACTTCCTCATTTTTAAGGGGAAACGGGGAAAAAAATGTAGGAGGGAAAAAAAATCAAATATTTTTCTTCCCTTTGGTCTTTTTTACAGCTTGGGTCACTTCTGCCTTTATATTCTATTTTATTGTCATTTATTTTGGGATGATCTCCTGCCAGGAGGGAGAAAAATCCCCTGCTTGGTCAGCTATAAATTGATTTTTTTTTAGCAGCTGGGAAAGGAGGAACATACCTGAGATCGGGCACTTTTGCTTTCTACTTCAATTTTCAGCTGCTTTTTTTGTGTAAAAGTACTTCCATGTTAGGATGAATGCAAGTCTATTTCAAACTTAAGCCACTTCAAGATGTGCGGACTTCAACTCCCAGAGTTCCTCAGCCAACATGGCTGACTAGGGTATCTTGGGAGTTGAAGTCCATACCTGTAAAAAGTTGAAAAAGACAGGTTAATTAAGTTAATACTACTATTACTCTTCTGATCTGCTCCTTGGGAGCAAATTCCGCTGAATGTAATGGGTTTTTGTTATTTTAGGCGCACGCATCCAGGTATTTTCCATGAAATGCAAGATTGTGCCCTTAAGCAAACTCCTTTGTGTAGAATAATAAAATACCTCTTTCACAAGCACACCCTTATAAAAAGGTGCGCAAATGCTAAACTCACAGCCTTGCAGCAGATACGAGGTTGTGGGAAGACACAATTATTGTCATTTATCTTATTTTGGAAACTTAGGGTGAATTTCCTTGCTGTTTCTTTGCATTTCTCTGGGTTTTTTTTGCACCCTTTTGCAAGGCGGCTGTTTTTTCTGCGTTCTTTCCTTAGTAATCTTACTTTTTTCTTTCTTTCTTTTTTTTTTTGCAGAAGAGAAGCAGAGGATAGGAAGCTACGAAGATGCCCCGCCGGAAGGCAGATGCAGCCAGTTCAGGGAACGGCACAGGGACAGCGCGCAAACGGGCGAGCACCGGCCGAGGGGGCCCGCTGACCGCCAAGAAGAAGAACCGAAGCGGTGGGGGCAGCAGCAGCGGTAGCAGCAACAACGGAGGCGGGGGCAGCAGCGGAGACGAGCAGGACGGGCTGGTGTTGCCGCTGCTGTCCGCCCCCGGAGGAAGCAAGAAGGCGCCACGGGCCGGAGGGCGAGAGCAACAGAACCCGCCCGGCTTGCAGTCCCCCCAGGCCGCCGTGGTGGTCAACGAGCCCGAACACACCAAGGAGCGCATTGTAAGGGGAAGATCCGTCTTAACCTATCTGGGAAATGGGTCTAGGGTTGTACACGGGGGCGGGATTCCAAATTGCACGCTCCTGGTTCCGCGCCCTCAAAAGATCGTCCTCGCGCGGGGCTGTTTTTGAGCTCAGCTGAGGCGCGGCAATCTGTTTGGCTGTGTGAATCAGCTCAGCTAAAAAAATAAATGGAATAAAGGAAGGGAAAGAGCAGGGGGTGGGTGGATCGGGCCAACCAGATGTGGTGTTTGCCAGTTCTCTGAACTGGTCGAAATTTCCACTACCGGTACGCCAGAACTGGTCCGAACCGGCTGAATACCACTCCTGGTTGTGAGTTTGCAAATGAGAATACAGACTCCCTTTACGGGCTAGACTAGAGGGGTCTTCCAGATGGGGAACATTGCCCACCTCCTCCTTCCTGCCATGGTGAAGCCCTTCTATGCTGGATGCATTTGGTGCTGTCCTCTTCCGCCCATTTTTCTGCCTGCGGTTTCCTTTTCAGAGTGCTAAGAAAAGGAAGGATGTTTCAATTCATTCATTAAAAAGACCAAACTCATGAAAGCAACCTCTTCCTCCCTATTGTTTGTCCCCACCCACAGAAAAAAATAAAAAAGTTCTCCAGAACAGACTACAGACTGAAATGCAGGATTAAATAGCATGTTGTTGGCCAGTTTTAGCTTTTTTTTTTCTTTCTTTTTTTTTTTGCAAGCTTTAGCTTTTTTTATTTAAAAAATAAATTATTTATTGAATGCTGCATCCTTTCATTTTCATCCAGACTACAAATATGGGAACTTCTCTCTTTGGGATCTGATCCCCTCTGGTTTTTGTCATGGTTGAAAAGTTGTGTGAACACAGAAATTTTGCCGTTTTACCCCCCCACCCTCCTCCAATTTCTGCCTTTCACTAGCAAGTTTTCCACAAATTAAAAAACTCGTAAAAACGGCTATGGATGTTTCCTCTTTTATTTCTACTTGGACTTTGTGCTTGAGGTGGAAAATAATGAAACTCTGATTTTGGGTTTTACCGATTAGATTTGTTGTTACAGAAATGGTTTGTTTCTATTATTACGAAAAAGTAAAAAGTTGAAGGTAGATCTTAATACCTTATTCAACTGCACCAAAGGAGTCGGAAGAGACTATCCACGTCTCTTTTTCCACTCCTAATTTCCCTAATACTTGCTTTTGTATTCTTTTTGTATGTCACATTATAAAATAATAAAACTAGGGGAAAAAAACCTGTTTAAAAAAAATAGCTATCCGTGTTTCTTAAATAAATGCAGGGTTCTCTTTATTTTTGTCGAAGGCTAAAAGATGCATCTTGTCTGCTAGGGGTGCTTAAAACTCTCCCGTTTTCTGCTGTGGTATTTCGACCCATGCTTTTAGCTTTCCGCTTTTAATTCCTGATTCTTCTGGTTCCGGGGACTTGACATAGTCCTCACACCTAAAATCAAATGCTTTGTTTTTCTTCATGTTGCGAAAGAGCACCTTATTTCGTTGTTCTCAGGTTTCTGAGCACAATGACAATAAATTTATCTATCTATCTTCCTTTTCAGAAACTGGAAGGCTCGAAATATAAAGGACAGCTTTTGATATTTGGAGCCACCAACTGGGACTTGATTGGCCGGAAAGAAGTCCCAAAACAACAAGGTAAATAAGCTTTTGTCATTTTTCTGGATTTAATGATCTTCCTGCATGGAAACACAGTTGAGGAAGGCCACTATTCCAGCCACCTGTGGCTGCGGCCGATTGCTCTTATGTCTAAGCGAAGATCTGTGACTGGATTCAGACAAGGGTGGCTGTTGTTGTTTTAGGCTGGGTTCCTTTAATGGGCTCCATTAGACTTTTATTCCAGAAGAAATATAAAGCACCCCTTTTTTGGTAAGCTATGGGAAAGCCTGATGATGTTTTCTTCTTCCCCTGTTTAAATAAACACACGGCAAGAATGCACAGGGAGCCACCCAGAAAATAGACTATTTTAAACAAAAAGAAATTAAAATCATTTGGGCCAGTTTAAGTGGTGGAGAGTTTGGGAAACCCAAAACAGCAGTTCCTAACCTATATATATATATATATAAGTGAAATAACCACTCATGCATCATCACAATCTACAGATCTCTAAAACCTACAAAGTTGAAATGTGGCACGTATGTTCCTCTTGGCTTCTAGGTCCTTGCTAAGAAAGGATTTTTCGAAATGACCATCAGAGCCATTAGTATTTCCTATATTATTATTATTAACACGCTCTGATGCTAAGGAGTTCTACTCCCCCTCCCCACCTGAAAAGAAATCTGTTCCAAATGCAAAAACACAAGCAGAGGAGACGAGTTTCAGTTTTAATTTCACAGCAACAACCAGCTTTAGTACAGAACAGTTGAGCTAAGCCACGCCCAGTCTCCTTGCTCACACAGCAAATACTGTTTCAGTTTCCAAACAGCCCTCAACTCACACACTTGACAGGACACTAGCCAGAGGAATACCGATGGATGCTGGTAGGCAGAGGCAGAATTTTTTTCCCCCTTATTTTCCTCCCCAAAAACTAAGCCCGAACATAAGGATGAGAATTAGAATAATGAATAATGAATTAAATTATTTATTGGCCAAGTATGATCGGACACACAAGAAATTTGTCTCCAGGACATAAGCTCACTCTGTGTGTGTGTGTGTGTGTGTGTATAATATATAGATATATAGATATAGAGATATATAGATATATAGATATAGATATAGATAGATAGATAGATAGATAGATAGATAGATAGATAGATAGATAGATAGATATAGAGAGAGCAAGTCATAGGTCATAATCATAGTTAACAATGATTAGTTACAAACAATTGACAAATCATAAGATACCAATAGGAGAAGATAGTAGAGAAGATGAGAAATGAGATATTGCTGTCAGAATTATGTGTTCAGCAGAGTGGTAGCACCGGAGAAAGAAACTATATGTTTTAAATTGTTTTGCCATGCCATGCCCTAAGTGGAGAAGTTGAAATAGATTATGTCCAGGATGCAAGGGGGTCTGTAGATATTTTCTCAGCCTCTTTCCGATGGCGTACAGTGTGCAGATGCTCCATGGAAGGCAGGCTTGTTGCGATAGCTTTTTTCCCCTGCACTCCTAATTATCTGTCGAAGTCTGCCCTATTTGGTCGCTGTGCCAAACCAGACACTTCCATTGAGGTACAAACCCTTCTATAGGGAGCTCAGCAGCTCAAGGCTCCATTTGCAAAAAAATCTCTTTTCAGGGTCCGCATTCAAAGGAGAAATGCCCCCGCAGTCACCGCTCGCATCCCACCACCGCTGTTATCTCAGGGCTGACGTCGCAGTCTCCAAGCTAGACTAAGTCCCTTTTGTTTTGCAGTCTGGGCTCAGGCTGTAATCTTCAGCAGGAGGCACCAGCAGACGGGGCAGAGTCTGGCTGGCGCAGGGCAAAGGAGGCACAATAGGCGGGCATGTAAAAATGCATGAACTAACTTCAAGGCTTCCAGCCTCTGGTTCTCTCCTGCTGAGAACCCAGGAAAAAGTTCCATTTCTGGGATTTCCTGGGCAAAAACACAACACTTGGGACTCCGTAATGCGCATGGAGGAAGTTTTAGTCCACAGCCGGCAGATATTTTTTTCTGCTTTACACAAATTTTGCACGTTCACTTTTTATTGTTGTGCTTCTAACTTTTCCAAGCAGCAAAAGAGAATCTTAATTGGTTGATTGGCCATCTTAATTGGCCATCTTCTTAAAAACAATTTAAATATAAAGAAGAACCTAAGTCTGAATTATGAACAGCCACCCAGAAAGCACGTTCAGCAACAAAGGAGACCTCCCCAGCGGCCCAATCTTTCATTTCATTCACCTGTTTCCTTATTTTATTTTACTTTTTTAAATTTTCCTTTGTTCTCCTACTTTTCTGTGCTTGGCAGCAGTTCTCTGGCACCATACAACCCATTCAGCTATGCAAGAAACAAATTGTGGTTAAAAATGTTCCAGCTTAATAAGTTGCATGAAAGCATTTAAAAAGGCTGAGCCAAGGAATATTTTTTTTTAAAAAAAGGTTCCGGTTTCATTGTATTCATATATTGGGGCGGAAAAAGGTGGCTCAATGGCTAAGATGCTGAGCTTGTTGATCAGAAAGTTCTGCGGTTCGAATCCCCAGCGCCACGTATCGGAGTGAGCTCCCATTCCTTGTCCCAGCTTCTGCCAACCTGGCAGTTCGAAAGCATGTAGAAAATGCAAGTAGAAAAACAGGCACCACCTTGGGTGGGAAGTCACAGCGCTCCGTGCGCCTTCGGCGTTTAGTTCTGCCGTCCACATGACCACGGAGACGTCTTCGGATAGCGCTGGCTCTTCTTCGGCTTTGTGATGGAGATGCGCAGCGCCCCCTAGAGCTGGGAACGACTAGTACGTATGTGAGAGGGGAACCTTTTACCTTTATTGCGGTGGGAGCTGGTACCGTTTATCTTCCTTTTCTGATTAGTCCAGGCTGTGTGGGTAGTCGTATGTTTTAATCATTTATATAGCGTTTTTGGTTGTATATGCGATCCGGAGTCCATTAGAATTGGGTGGCTATACCAAATTTGAATTAACAATAATAATCTTTGCAGCTGCTTATCGCAACCTTGGCCAGAATCTGTGGGGGCCACACAGGTACGGATGTCTCTCAGGAATCCATATCCGGACAGTAATTTCGGGCCCGTGTGCCGCTCACAGCCTCTTCATCACCGTGGAAGGGAAGCTGTGGAGCTGGGGTGAGTCCATGGCTTCATTTCTGTGTGTCTTAGCTTATCAAGACCTCCTTGGAAAAATGCACGGAGCACACACAAACGGTGTGTTTCCCTGTGTGTCTCCCCAGGACGCAACGACAAAGGACAGCTAGGCCATGGAGATACCAAGCGAGTCGACGCCCCCAAGCCTATAGAAGTGCTGAGCAGTGAGACAGTCGTGTTGGCCGCTTGTGGGCGCAACCACACACTGGCCCTCATAGGTATTGGAGCCTTGGGTTGTGTGTCTGTGCCTTTTCTTTTCCTTATAAAGTTCTGCCAAGATATTTTAGAACGGTATTTTTTTTTTAACCTGGGTCGTTTTAAGATGTGTGGACTTCCACTCCCAGAATTCCCCAGTCAGCTATGAATTCTGGGAGTTGAAGTCCAGGCGTTGTTTTTGTTTTTTGGGCTGGAAATCAGAATTATCTTGCAGTTGCCAGCAAAAATAGCCCTATGGCAAGCAATGGGTTTGCTTAACAGTTGCCACAAAAGGCATAAAATCGGGCAGGATTATGTGGTGACTTCCTTAGTGGCTTTCGTGACTTGTGACCAAATTGTGGTCGTAAATTGGAACTATTAAGCTGCATTCTCTATTGGGTTGGGGCAGGTTTTGGCCGAGTGGGATAAGAAGGGCCTTTTTTTTTTTTTAATCTTTTCCTTCTAGAGAATGGATCTGTTTTTGCTTTCGGGGAAAACAAGATGGGGCAACTTGGATTGGGGAACCAGACCGACGCCATTCCCAGCCCTACGCAGGTACAAGAAGCAAAGTTCAACGTGCAACATTGGTTATGATATTCCAAATTCACCTTTTTCTCCCTTTCCCCCATTTCTCATTGCTTTGAACTACCAGTTCAGATTGTAAAAAAATACCGCATCTCCCTCAACTGGAAACATTCACGTTCCAGCTTCTCTTTCAAGAACTTTTAAGGTCCAATTGGCCAAAGAGATGCGTATTAAAAAGGCAAAATTTAACACAGGCTTGTGCTAATAGCAGACTAAAGTGTCCTTGAACTCATTTTTTATTTTTATTTTTATTTTTGTTCTCTTTTAGATCATGTACAACGGCCAGCCGATTACCAAGGTAGCTTGCGGGGCAGAGTTTAGCATGATTATGGATTGCAAAGGGAATCTTTACTCGTTCGGTTGTCCTGAATATGGACAGCTAGGTAGGAATTTCTACAGCCTTGGATGTCTTTGGGGAGAGAAAGTTTTGAAGGACGCCCCCTTAGATGCGAACTTTCTGCCACACAACAGGACACAACTCCGACGGGAAATTCATTGCCCGAGCCCAAAGGATAGAATACGACTGCGAGCTGGTTCCCCGTCGCGTAGCCATCTTTCTCGAGAAGACCAAAGATGGCCAGATCCTACCGGTCCCGAACATCGTTGTGAGGGATGTGGCGTGTGGTGCAAATCACACGGTAAGATGTTTAGTTCTCTGCGTGGTTTGTGTTCGGCGACAAACTTTGACTGATGAAAAACGGGGAGTTACAGAAGATGGAAAGTTGGGTCGGTGTGCTACTTTTTAAACTATTTCTTGCTGTTAAGAAACGTCACAGCAGGTTGGAGTAGATGAGGAAGAAAACTTTTAAAATATTTTCTCTGCTGTTTCCAAATGTTTAAACTTTAAAACATTTTCTCTGCTGTTTTCAAAACACCTCATTTAAATGTTGCTGGTTAAATAGGATATGGCTGGAATTGCATTCTTGCCTCAAAATGGACCCTTCAAAATGAAGAATAAAAGTTTGAGGCCAAAACCTTTTTTTTTTTTTAAACCAAAGTTGGAAAAATCCATCACTCTGGAATCTTTTATGAAACTTCAGAGTTGAAGAATATTTCATCTCAGCTTCCTCCTCCTCCTCCTCCTTCTTCCTCTTCTTCCTCCTCCTCCTCCTCTTCCTCCTCCTCCTCCTCTTCTTCTTCTTTCTTCTTCCTCCTCCTCCTCCTCCTCCTCCTCCTCCTCCTCCTCCTCCTCCTCCACCACCACCTCCTTTCTCTTTCTTTCCTCCTCCTCCTCTATCACCTCTTCTCCTTCTTCTCTCTTTACTCCTCCTTCTCTTCAATCTACATTTTAATTCACAACCTCCTGTCATTCTCCAGCTCATCCTGGACTCACAGAAACGGGTCTTCTCCTGGGGATTTGGCGGTTACGGCCGATTAGGACATGCGGAACAGCGGGATGAGATGGTGCCACGGTTAGTGAAGCTTTTCGACTTCCCTGGCCGCGGGGCTGTGCAAATCTACGCAGGCTACACCTGCTCTTTCGCGGTCAGCGAAACAGGTAAGCTTGGCCTGCTGTCAATTAGACATCACCAGGAAGTGCCTGTTTTTATCTCTCTCATGGAAATCGCTGTCTGTTTTAACATGACAGTTTTCAAAACGTTTCTTTCCCCCTTGGTGCCTGCTGCAGGAGGCCTGTTTTTCTGGGGAGCAACGAACACGTCCCGAGAGTCAACGATGTACCCCAAAACCGTCCAGGATCTATGCGGCTGGAAAATCCGTAGTTTGTCTTGTGGGTAAGGAAGCTATTTTATTCTTCTCTTCTGCTTTCCTTCATTTACCTCTTTCGTCCTGGAAGAAGAGCTTGGGTCCTGCAGGAGAATTCCCCCTGATCCAGCGGTTAGCTATGCTGGCTGGGGTTTTCTGGGTGCTTTCGTTTAGAACATCTCTCCACTTTCTACATCTGCAGCTCTTCTACAGTAACTTTCTGCCTCCTTTTCAGGAAGAGTAGCATCATAGTGGCAGCGGATGAGAGCACCATCAGCTGGGGACCTTCTCCTACCTTTGGGGAGCTGGTAAGAGGGTGGTTTGGCTGATTTATATAATACGTTTATTTGTCACCCATATCACAGCAACCACTCCGATGCCAGTTAGATGGTGGCTTGGCAGTTTTGCTGGTGATGGGCCTGACTTAGCAGCAAAGGGTTTTTTCTTTTATTTCTCTATGAAGTTGCCAGTTTCCCCCACTTAGAAAATGTGGAGAACAGATTGGAAAATGGGAAAATTCCCAGAAGCGTAGATTCTTTAACACGGGGGGAGCTTTTGTTCTCTGAAAAGGCTGTTCCAAATTACAGATAGTCCTCAACTTTACAACCACAGATGAGCCCCAAATGGTATGTGGCTGTGAGACGTTTTATGACTTTTCTGGCCACGTTCGTTAAGTGAATCGCTGCCAGTTGAGTGAGTACGCTGGGCCAAGATGTAGTGATAGGCATTTATTTCTGACTCTTTGTTACCCTTTGCCCTCATGCTTAGACCCTTTTTCCCCTGAAAAGAGGGAGAAAGAAAGTCCCAGGGGGGGGGGACACCCCAAAAAAAGCCCCCGGGGAGGGGCGCCGGGGGGGGAGAAAGAAAAAAAAAAAAAAAAAAAAGAAAGAAAAAGCACCCCCCCCCCCCCCCCCCCCCCCCCCCCCCCCCCCCCCCCCCCCCCCCCCCCCCCCCCCACCCCCCCACCCCCCGCCCGCCCCCCCCCCCCCCCCCCCCCCCCCCCCCCCCCCCCCCCCCCCCCCCCCCCCCCCCCCCCCCCCCCCCCCCCCCTGTGGCTGGATGAGGGTCTGTTAAGCCCTTTTTTGGGGGTGGTGTTTTGGCTGCATCTCAGAACCAGCCTTTGGCACAAGAAGGACTTTTGACAAAAGAAAATA
The DNA here is from genome assembly GCF_049901735.1 of Notechis scutatus. Classification (NCBI taxonomy): domain Eukaryota; kingdom Metazoa; phylum Chordata; class Lepidosauria; order Squamata; family Elapidae; genus Notechis; species Notechis scutatus. Next base: position 7,153,479 of record NC_142024.1, on the reverse strand, counting down.
TGCTCCATTTTTTAAAAGAAAAAATATCCTTTTGATCTGGATATTTACTGAGAGAGGTCTGGCGCACCGAGACTCTTCATCTTATTTGGTGCAGTGAATCTTTATTAGTCCTTTTCTGACAGCCTCCTGCGTATCTGCTTATTTAAATTTTGCTGATTTGCCCAACTTCAGATATTTTTTCCATAACAAAATTATTGGTGCCAGCTGAGTGGGTGTCTGGTTAGCTCAGCTGTTCTCCATTCAGAATCCGGGAAAGCAGGTGCTAAGTTTAGCTTTGTGTGTGTGTGTGTGTATGTATGTACATGCACACACGCACAACAGAGAGAGAGAGAGAGAGAGACAGACAGACACGCAGACGGAGCCTGCTGGGTTCCTTCTCTTGTTTTTCTTCAGGGTTACGGAGATCACAAACCGAAGTCTTCAACCGCAGCTCAGGAGGTGAAACGCTGGATGGGATTTACACGGAACAGGTAAACGGATTAGAGGGGATCCCCAACCTTTCGACCCGGTTCGGCGTAGCTGCGCCGCCATCTTTAGAAAACACTTCCGGTGCGTCACGGAAACTTTTCGGAGAAATGGCTTTCATCACGAGCTGCGCCCCATCTTTTTGATACAATAGCTTTTTACCAAAAAGATGGCGGCGCCAGCAACCAGCGCCCGGTAGGCTTGTTCCGCGCCCGGTAGGTCCGCGGACCGGCGGACCCCTGGATTAGAGTGTCTGTGAGTGGGTGGATGGATGGGAGGGAGGGAGGGAGGAGAAAGAAAGAGGAAGGAAGGAGAGGGAGGGAGGGAGGGAGAAAAGAAAGGGAAAGAAAGAAAGAAAAAGGAATGAATGGGTGGGAGGAGGGAGGGATAGGGGGATAGATGATAGACAGATATAAACAGAGAAGATAGGTGTATATATATATGTATTGTATGTATGATAGAGACAGATGGATAGAGGTGTGTGTGTGTGTGTGTAGTGGGGAGGGGAGGGAAGAATGGAATGAAGGAGGAGGTTTTGGTGGGAAGAGAAGGAAACACAGGGAGTGCAAGAGGAGGAAGTAGGGGTTTTTCTGGGGGTGGGAGCCAGAAGGGAGGGATAGGACGGGGAAAAGCTAAACCTGTGTATTGGTTTATTTAATAATTACACTTCAATCTCCTCACATGTTGAGCCTATTCAAACTACTGTATAAAGAGCAGGGATATTGGCGGGACTCAACCGTTGCGTGTATGACGAACACTTTTATAGAACGTGCAAAACGCCCGGCCTCTGCCTTCGGGGAGCTCTGCCTCCTAACGCCTTGCAGCGCCTTTGTTTAATGCGCAAACACGACGATTGCGCGAAGGTGTCGTGCGGATCGTTTGGCGCCCGCGAAGGGAAGTGGGGTTTGGGCGATCCAACCAGCCATCCCGTCTCTTTTTTTTTTTTTTACAGGTAGCCATGGGCTACGCACACTCCTTGGCGATTGCCCGCGATGAGAGCGAAGCCGAAAAGGAGAAAATCAAGAAATTGCCAGAATACAATCCACGCACCCTCTGACCCGGGCACGTGACTCTTTCCTCAACCAGGCAAGCTGCCGAGTGCCCCCATTGGCGGTTGGCGAAGAGACCGCGGGCCGCCCCTCCGTGCGTTTTGTTAGACTTCTGAGATATCGGTTTTTATACGCCATTTGAAGTTTTCACTACCTGTTCCTAGGACTCTTCCGTGCCCTGCTCCCTCCACCCCTTCCTTTTCTCCCAAGGTGGCTTCCTTGTATTTTGTTTTTGTTTCTTTTCCCTTATTTTTGTGGTGGTGGAGGAGGATAAATTGAAGAATTCGTCTCTTTTCGGTCACCATAGTCCGATGCCAATTTCAGCAGCATTTTGTCCATTTGTTCATCCCCTCTTAAACCTGTTTGGGACCAGTAAGCCATCATTCAAACTTGTTTTTTTCTACTGCAAAGAGTGGCCTACGCTTTGTGTTTTGTCCCCGAAGAAGGCACTATATATATATATATATATATTTTAATTTCTGTGCCTTTTGTAATTTCCTTTGGTATAATTGGGCGTCAGGCCTCTGAGTTCAAGAGTTCCCATTGATTTGAGCGATTGTGCCACTGTTTTTCCGTGTTGCCACAGGCGCTAAGCGGCATTGTGTGTTCCTTTGTGACGCACAGCGTTGCTTTCTCACAACCTGGTTCGTTGGGCATCTGGGGGGAAGGGAGACTCGTAGGACGTTTTCCTTGAAAGTTGTCCTGAGATTAGCAGGCTGACCACAGGAGGGTGCTTCAGATCTGGTTTAAAAACAAGTGAAGTGAACTTGTTGCCTTGAAACATATAGCTGGAGGGAAATCTCCCTCTCTAGGCTAAATTCTGATCCTGGTACTTAAACTGGAGGAAAAAAAAATCCTTGTTTATCTTTTTCTCTTCCTCGGTTGGCATCCACTTTCCTAGAAAGTGGAAATTTTGAGTTCCTCTTTCGAAAGAGGGATTTCTTCAGATCATTTAATGACGTCTGAGCGGTTGGTTCTGAGACTGATGCGTCAGGCCTCCCTACCACTTAGAATATTTTGAGTCTGGGGAACGGCATGACTGCAGACCCCTTCTTTTGAACCCCTAAGAGGCAACCCACCCTTTGATCCCTGATTGTGGAAACTGCACACAGTTTCCCAGAAAAGCGGATGATGTGTTTCCAGCCTTGTGGGAACTTAATTTGCAGCTGCCTTAGTCCACCATTTGGTGTTTGTGGGATGGAAATGTTGTGCCTTGAAAAAGCTACACACGGCTCTTTCCCCTTTCACCATCATTGGCGTCCCTCGATGGGGTTCAGCCACCTTTTTACCTGCTAACTTTGAGTTAGAACAATGAGCCATCAACCAGGGGGGGAAAAATAAATAAATGGAAACCCACCACGGATAGATGGCACTTGGGGAAAGTTGGAAGGCCGGCAGCACCTGCTGACTGGATGCTAAATTTGCAGTTGAGAAAAATCATGATGTCGACTCCCTTTGCACAGGGCTGTTTCAAAACATTTTCTTCTTTTCCTGTTTTGGTACGTTCAGCCACGTTTGGTACCCCCTTTTACTGTTTTATTCATTTTACCAGATGTTCCTCTTTCTTCATTGCCTAAGTCGTTCTAACCCATTATGAGGGACAGACTGACATTTTCCCCTTTCGCCATCATTGTAACGGGGGATGATTTATTTGCCATGGGAGAGGAAGAAGAAAAAAAGGTACCGGTACTTCCATTTTCACCAAAGAAATGGCTGTCTTTGTGCTAAGTAAAAAAGTTTTGCTTTTGGGATAAAGGTCTGCGTTTAAAACTGCTGGCTTCTTGTCTTCACCAAGGGGAAGAAGGGGTCAGCGGGACAAGAACAAATTTAAGTTAAATGAGATGGGAAAAAGGTTTTAGCCTAGTCTTGGCCTTCTCTTTTGTTTGTTTTTTCCCCTTCATTTTATTTTATATTTCTCAAATGTTTAAATAAATGATGGGTTTGTTTAGACTTTGCAGTCTTAATTTCTCCTTCCTTCTGTACTGACCTAACAGTAGAGATGATCCTGTTGCATAGCCAAATATTTTTAGAACAAATCTGCCATGCAGATTGTTAACTCCTGATCTGGCTGAAAACAGGTCATGGAATTGCCTGGAAAGGCAGCTCTAGGTTTCAGATCGTGGGGTCCAGTTCACTGCCAAGTTCTGGAGAGAGTTGGTCAAATCAATTGAATACCCCCAAGGGATTAACTCAGCTTTTCACCTGAGTACTCACGGGGCAGCGGAATGACTAGGTGTGTAATACGTCTTTTCTTCAAAATGATAAGTTGAAAATGTTGTAAGTTATCAAGGAAGAATAAACAATAAAATAGCGGTCAGGTATAAAACTGTCAAGATGTTTCTGGAAGCATTTAGAGTTTTAGGAAAGTGAGTGTTGAGAAACAACTTAATCCCTCCAAAAGGGAGGCAGAATTTTCTGTTAGAACAGAAATGGCCGAAGAACGAGGTGTGGAAATGTGGGACTTTTGAGTTCTCATTTGTTTGTTTGTTTTTACTTGTTCTTCTGTTGGAAGAGACAAGCCATAATTGGAGTCAAACTAAACCCCCAAAGGAGGAGATTGAAGGAAGCCTATTCTTTACAACAGGGGTTCCCAACCACCGGTCCGTGGAACAAATCCTACCGGGCCGCTGGTTTGCTGGGCGCCGCCATCTTGTTTTGATGAAAAAGTGCTTCCGGTGAGCTTTTCCAGGTAGAAAGCTCACCGGAAGCACTTTTCATCAAAACAAGATGGCGGCGCAGCTTCGTGAGCTTTCCGGGTAGAAAGCCATTTCTACCCGGAAAAGCTCACGCAGGCGCCGCCATCTTGTTTTGATGAAAAGTGCTTCCAGTGAGCTCACCGGAAGCACTTTTTCATCAAAACAAGATGGCGGCGCCCAGCTGATGCCGGTACCGGGCCGCGGCATAAAAAAGGTTGGGGACCACTGCTTTACAAGATCCCACTTTTGGGAGAATGTGCCACTGCTTGCTTGGCAGCCCCTGAGCAATTTTATTGAGATATTTTTGAGCTGGGTTAAACTCTGGAGAACATCTTGATATTGTAGTGCTTACCCCATTGATCATTTCTCCAAGACATGGAAAGAGAGAGCAAGATCATCCGAAGAAGCTAGTCAAGGAGGTTGGATGGAGATGTTGGAGATGGTTGAAGTCAACAGAGAAAGGTCAGTGAAAAAGACCCATCACAGGTGTTCCTGTACCTTAGGCAGCAGAAGTCCAAAAATCTTTGGAGGCCCTCCGTATTTTCCATGTGGGTGTATTGATTTCTTTAAATTCTGATTTCTTTAAATTCTTCTAGCTCTGAATTTAGATGGGACTGCTGCAAAGGTCGTAACTCTGAAAAATGGTCATGTCACTTTTTTCAGTGCCGTTGTAACTTTGAATGGTCAGTAAGCAGACTTTTTGTAAGGAAAAGACTACCTCAACCTCTCATTCTGCCTTTATGACCGTATAACGGACGCTTTGGTTTAAAAAAACGGAACAGAATGTTTAACTGTTCTTCACAATTTATTCAAACAATTTGTAGATTCGTGAGAAAAGCCTCTGCAACTATTTTTGTTAATATATAATAATTCAACAGTGTGCATTCCATTTAAAAATTGAAGAAATATGGACTTCACAATCATTGCACCCTCATAATGTCTCTTTGCAAATCAAGTGGTTTGAAATGATATAGAAATTAACATGAAACTAAAATATGGATTAATTACTCATAATCACTATTTTGATCGATATACTTGGAAGGGCTGCCGGCCTTCACAACACATCTGGGACCAGCCACTAAGTACTTTCATGTCAAATATTATTTTTCTTCAACTCTGTCATCCCAGGTTCGCAAGATTTTGAACCAACTTGTTTTTTGGAAAATGTTCTACATCTGTTGGATGTCTATTTTTAGAGTGTGTTTTGGGGATTTCTTGATTTCGGACAATCTGACTTGGCTTATTTAGGTGGCTAAACCTGAGCTTTGTTGAGGAGACAGAAATAGCATTCTTTGAAGGACCATGAACCTTCTAGGACTATGAAATGTTTTGTTGAACCTCTATAACTAGTTTTAGAATTGTTGTGTGTGGATAAGGAGAAGGATTAGAGCAGGGGTGTCAAACTCATGGCGTCACGTGACGTATCACGACTTTTTCCCCTTCGCTAAACCGGGGTTGGGCATGGCCAGCGTGTGACGCTTCCGCCCCAAAAGCCGCAAGTTTTGATACCGCTGGATTAGATCATCCTGCCTGAACTTAGCTGCCCTCTATTCTTTTGGGGGATTGGGGAATACAACTAACAACATTTTGGCAGACCTGATACATTTACAGATGAGAAAAGACTGGAGAAAGTCTAAATCACAAGAGAAGCTCGTAAGCACCTTCATAGAACAACCAAAAGAGGAATCACCCAGGAATTCTTAGAAAAGTTACTGGATTTCCTCTGGAAATGCGGGAGAAGACGCACAAGGTCTGTCTCATCATCCTCACTGGGTGGAAAACAGAAGGCGTGATGAGGCCCTCAAGGCCTCATGTTCCACCACTTGAAGGAAAAGGGCTTCCGGCGGACATTTGTGCCACAATGAACATCGCCGAACTTGAGGTAGTAAGTTCCATAGTCATCAATGAAATTGCAGGACAACCCTAAGGGCTCCAGGAGTCGGCGGACCTCTTTCTCCAAACAGCATTGGCCATCGATGATGGGTCCAAACGGCTTTGGGATGCCCAGATGTTTCCCCAGAACAATCATGTTTACCTGCAGAAGGGAGATAACCATTGGTCTAATAGGTTAGGTTGCAATCCGTTTTCTTTATCCTAGTGAAATTCAACAATAAGGAGACCAATAAGTTGTCATAGTCCACTTCTCCAGCTATTTTTAAAGGCAAAGAGGTTAAATCCTTTACTATTGATGAAATCTTGATTTGCCACCTTCAGTGGGATTGTGTAGCTTCATGTTAGAGCTGTTCAGAAGGATGCTGTAGAAGGGAACACGAGAGACCACGGGATTCACCCAGTATTTTGAGCCAAACAAACCCCTTTGGGAAGGGATCCCCAATTTCTAGGCCACTGCCGGGCTGTGGCCTACTTGGAATTGGGCCACGCAAGTGGTTGGCTATAGCACACAACTCGCCTGCGTGATGGCCCAGTGGGCATGTGCATGTGTGCCAGCTTGCCACTCACGCAAGTCGAGCTTCACGCGTGTGTGCCAGCTGACCCCTTGCTCAAGGGTTGTGTGCGCACTGTCCCGCCACTCAATGCAGCCCAGTTCCCATCTTCCCCCACAGCCGGGCCAGCAAGCCACAAAAGGTTGGTGTTAAGAGTTTCTTGTGATGCGTGAATCCAACCAACACATCGAAAGTGCACGTGGCTCTTCCTGTCATCCCACATCCCCCTTGTCTGGAGAAGGGTTGGCAACCAGAAGGTCAAATCTGGTCCCGTTGAGATGTTCTCTTGCTTCTCCGAAGGACAGCTGAATTTAGCTGAACCTTCGACTGGTAGGACCTGCTGGGTCATTTCTTGGCTGGTTCTTCTCAAAACACATTTGGGGCTGGAAATCTTACCATGTCTGGGAAATAAGCTTCAGCGGAAGCCGTAATCACTTGAGGAACAAAAGACCGAGGGAGCTCGAGAAAAGGATGAAAAAGTTGAGGTATCTCAATAATGTCCTCCTCTGCCAGGCCCAACTCCTCTTTAAGGATGTTTCTGTTCCAATCAATACACTTCTGAAAAGGGAAGAAAGAGAAGCTTTAGTGAAAAGGAAGGCGTAAGGAGAGACCCTACTTAATATTTCAGTGCCCGCAAAGTGGGTTCAATGAAGCCTTAACTTCAGTGCAGGTAGTCCTTGAGTTATGACCACGATCGAGCCCAAACATGTATGTGGCTAAGTGAGAAATCTGTTGATTTTTGCTCCACTTTTAAGATTTTTCTTGCCGCGTTTGTGAAGGGAATCAGTGTGGCTGTTAAATTAGTAATATGGTTATATTACGTGAATCTGGTTTCTCTTTTGTCTTCGCTTGTCAAAAGAGTTATCACGTGATCGTGGGGCACTACAACCGTTGTGAGCCAGTTGTCAAGCATCGAAAGGTCAGTCACGTGACCGTGGGGATGCTGCAACGGTGCTCAGGGTGAAAAATGACCCCTAAGTCACTTTTTTCAGTGCCCCTGCAACTTTGGTCACTAAGCGAACTATTTTTTAAGTCAAGGATACCTGTAATGCCTGGAGGTTTTAGAATTTGATTGGAAAGGTGGGTTCATCTTCATGTGTAACCCTTGCTTTAATGTTTTACTGACTAGATAAGGCCATCAGCGTCTGAACAGAACAACGAATAATCCCTTAGTCATCTTACTTGGCAGTATTCATTCCACTTCTTTAAGAATCCGTCAGCAATGATTTCTGATATGGAACGGGGCTGCCGACCGTCTTCCTGAAATTCAATTCCTGTTCGAAAAAAGGAAAATGATTTGGTTTGGGGTGTGCATGTGTCTTTTAATTCCTACTTTAGAAGTCCAGTGCTTAGTGAGAAGGATTATTATGACTATTCTATAATAGAGGAAGCTGTTTATTGTAACAGTTTAGAGTCCTTGCTTGTTCGCAGTGGGGAAGAACGTGTTGGAAGGGAGAGAAACGACCCCTTTTAACGCAACCCAGCCCAACAGTTGACCTTATCCTGTTCAGAAAACAAAGCACTCTTTGGAAAAACTGGGCTTCCCAGTTATCTGTTGTTTCAGTTCTGATGATTTAGCATCTTATGACACGGGAGAAAGAAGAATCAACTGACCTTCGGGCATTTTGGCTTTCCCGTAGCCTTCCTTTTCCTTCTCTTTCAGCAGTTTGAAGCAGGCTCTCGGGCTGGCCAGCAGCAGGCGGAAACCCTGGAATATGAGGGAGTAAGAAAGGAGGGAGTAAGGCAGAGAGGACAGAGAGAAGACCAGTAGCCTAAAAATAAAAATTCAGCAGATTACGAGAAGCTTCTCGCAGGGTAGACAGCCAGAAGCTGCTGACCGGATACTTTAACTGCCAAAACAGATCAAATGAGCCGGATTGTTGGGGGCAATAGGCTGATTCTAAGCCACTTAGAGAGGGCTGTAAAGCACTGGGAAGCTGTATATAAGTCTTTAACAGCTATTGCTATGAGAAGTTTCCTTTTGAAAAAGCAGCTTTTGGGACAATATGACCTGCATGATTGAGAAACCTCCATTATACCAGTGTGGGTGGATTTATAGATCTTTTAGGCCTCCAAGGCTTTTAAGAATGGCAAGTTGAAATATTTTATTAGGCCAATTTCTTTGGGGGGATCAGAGGGACTAGGGCAGTGTTCCCCCAAGGTTTTGGGCACCAGGGATGGGTTCTGTGGACAGAAGGATTTCTTCGGACCAGAGGGGGTGTGGTGTCGTGTGCCACCTGCCTCCCACGGATCGGCTTTGCTTGTTTGTGTGGCCCATTTTCTGGCATGCCACTGTCTGGGGCCTGTCCAAGGACCAGGGGTTGAGGACCCTTGGACTAGGGTTTCAAACAAAATGTCTCTTGGTGGTGAATAATGTAAATACAACCATATTTCATCAGGGGGTCTGCTGGGACACTGTATGGGACACTTAGAAGCTGCACCACTGAGTGGCAATGTGGAATGTCAAACAATCCTGCCTGCCGCTGTTGGCCAGCCTCCGAAGCTGCCTTGACATGTTCACTAATCACGTAAAGTCACTTAAAGCTCTTTCGAGTTTGAAAGAAAGTTGGGATCCATACCTTCTGGTCTGGGGCAGGTACAAAGCTCAGGATTTCATCTACGTGTCCCACAAAGAGCCAATCCGTGTAGAGTTCAATGGGAGATTGTACAACTTGGCTTTTGAGGAAGTCCTTGACCAGCTGGGACATTGGGCTGTTGTTCCTAAAAAAACAAAAAGGTGGGATCTGAATTCTCATGGTGTGCTAAACCATGATTTGTTAATGCACCAAAATGGATTGATTCATGCCACCCTAAGTCATACAGTATGCGTTATAAGATAAGCCACAGGGGTAAATAAACTTGGAGAAATGTACAATTCTTGTGGATGCTAGGACAAACTCCTCCAGAACTTCCATATGGGCAGAGGAACCCCTAGAGCAAGGGTATCAAACTCAAGGCCCGGGGTGTTTAGATCTGGTCCACAGGGCCTCTGCCTGTGAAAACGGAGCTTGGGACGTGCGCAACTGTTGAGGTAATTCCCCGTTAGGAGAATGCATACAGGGAGACGTAGTGAGAGTAATGTTGAATAACACACACACAGCTACACTGTATAGTAAAATGTTTTGTCTCACCTTTCTTCTTTCCCAAAAGATGAAAGAATACAAACTCACACAAACACAGGCAGGCAAGCTGGCTCGGACTTCACAGAGTTAATTCTTTGGAACTGATAATGTTCTTGGCATTCCAACACGTTCTGCCTGCCAAGTCCGAACTGATAACAAGTAAAAAGCTACTCACAGAAAATTACAAGGCAGACCACAAAAATCATTCACAAAGAAAACCTGAAGTAAGATTAAACTTTGTCCTGTACAAAGTTCCAGCCGACAACACACCCACTTTTATCCCCTGTGGGGTGTGGCTCAATGACTCAGCTCACTCTCTGACCCTTCCAAGCCTCCCACGTTGCTGCTCAGGTTTCTCCCTACGACGCTGCCTAGGATCAAGCCAACATTCTTCCTCTTGACTTCCTGTCGGGCTGCTCCGATATGCCTTCCTCCTGATTAATCTCAGGCTGTTCCTCTCGGTTGTCTGATGAAACCTGAGGCATTATCAGGGAGGAAGGCATTGCCAGAGAGGAAGGTCCTGGGGAGGAAGGCATTCCCAGTTCCTCCTCCTCGTCTTCCAAGTCCTCTTCCTCTGACAGCACAGGCTCGGGAATCGGAGCCACAACAGTAAAATGTAGGTTTTACTTCCAGTAAACAGTTAATCAAAGTCCAAACACAGTCCAAGTGATACATGGTTATAGCAGTCAGTTTTCAGTCCAGGGATAATCCAATAACAAAGTCCAGTATCAAAAACTGTTCAGTTAAAAGACATCAAACCCAAGAATCATGACGATCAACAGTCAATAGGGAAATGCAGGAATGGCAACACTCAGCAACAACAGAACAGAACAACCCAGGTTTCTGGCTCCATCTTATGGCCGTTTGAGAAACCACACCCAATTACAATTTTAGCATTCCCTTAAAGAGACAGTATTAAAATGTCTATCCTGGTTTATATATTTTCCAACCCAACTGTTAGGTGACTTACATTCCTAACAGCGACCATCCCACGTTCCGTTTTGGGCTGTGATGGCCTCCTGCCACCCTCTGCCAGCGACTGGCAGGAGGCCATCACAGCTGAAAATGGAGCTCGGGAGCCCGTTTTCGCTGGCAGAGCACTTGGGCCACTACATACACCCCTGACAAGTGATGTCAAGCTTGCCACACACACCCTGGCTGCCACCACCACCCCCAGTCAAACACAATCCTGATTCAGTCCTCAATGAAATGAACCCCCTGCCCTAGAGACTCTTCCGAATTTAAGCCACAGATACGTGGGAACGTTCATATGGCCTCCTGTCATCACTTACCTAGGAAAAGAGGCTCCTATTAGGATACGCCCAAGGGGATATTCCTTGCTTTTGGCAGTCACTGGAGGGCTGACTTCAAGATTCCCAAATGAGTCCAAGGTAGTAGCAGACTTTTTGGAGGATCGTTCCCGTTTTACATACCCAAAATCTGGACCCTTGTGAGGGGGGAAACAAACACTTGCATCAAATCAAACACACCTTATTCAATCCTCTTGATCCATGCTGCATTGGTGAGATTGAGTTAAATAAATGCCTATAAAACTTGTTCCAGTCCTTCTGAACTATCAACCTCATCTTTGATTAATGGAACATCAGTAAAGCAACCGTGGATTTTGATATATTTATTTTTTATGAATAAGTGTTGAGGATAAAATGCAGAGCTGTGATTTTTCAACAGCCAAGATCAAAGCAGAAAGGGGGACAAAAAAACCACTTACCAAAATCTTCTTAAAGGGGAAATCGTTTAGCCCTCTGTTCCTGGGGGAGTCGAAGACAACCGGGAACGTTTTGTGGGGAGCCTGGGTGTACCCAAACTCCATCTCATCCTAAATTGACAGAAGAGTTGAAATAAAATTTAAAAGGTGTCGCCTCTTTGTGGTGTGCAATGGATTATTGAAAGTTCTCTTTGGATTTCAATCCGTTGAAACTCGAGGCAAAGCAATTCAGGTTTGTTTACTAAAATTACTTTTAAAAAAATGTTTTAGCCATCATTTTGAGGGGTCTCTGCTGTCTGAGCTGGCTTGTTTTCCTGCAGATGTTCGTTACCCAAACTAGGTAGCAGCATCGGTGCTAGTAGGTAATGTTTGCTGTCCATTTATATTCTGGTGACCTACCTATCTGTGTGGGTGGGGGCAGTCTTAAGTTCTTTGGTTGGTTGTTCACTTGTGGCTCTTTGGCAGTTTCTTGATTGGGGTATTGCTTACCAACCATCAAGTACTGCTTACCAACAATCAAGCAATATCCCAATTAAGAACTGCCAAACAGCTACCGGTAAACAACCCAACCAAAGAATCTCTTCAAACTTCCCCACCTACACAGATAGGCAAGACACCAGAATATAAACTGACAGCACACAGCACTCCTTCCTAGCACTGATGATTAATGAAACATCTGCAAGAAACTCAAACTCAGAGAGTATCAAGAACCTCATAGTCTACCTCCTGTCTGCATACTCCACTCCCTTCTAGCACTGATGAAGTTAACTAGTTGGGTAATGAAACATCTGCAAGAAAACCACCAAACTCAGAGAGCACCAAGGACCCCTCATGTCAACCTTGAGCTACAAATATTCTTTATGGGTGTTAGGGTTTGGGAATTAACCCCTAGAAGAGTATTGCAGCAGTAGTCAAGCCAGGCAACCAAAGGAGAGCGGAAGGGCCCCAGAGTATACACACACTGAACACAAACACTGTTTGTAGTTTAAATAGTTTTTAATCCAGTTAGAGTTTAAGCATTGTCATTCAGTCCATTAAGTCATTCACAGTATTTCCATCCAGTAAGACTCACTAGTATAGTCCAAGTTAAGAGTCCTTGCAATATCTTTATCAGCCGATAAAGATATCTTCTCCTCCTCCGGTTTCACTCTCCAGAGAAACAAACGCTGGATATTCAGCAAACAGTAGCAAACAAAAACAGTTCAGTCACAGCACTCACAGTCAGTAATCACAGTTAGTCGCAGCAGCACACAGTAACAGTTACAGCCAGTTACAGACAGCCAGCTTTCCAGCTTCTAATGCTTCCTTATATTGTAACTTCTAACCGCACCCTTAATCGGCTAATTGCCTGCTGCATTGTGCTTAAAGTGATAAGCACTTAAACCATGATATCTAAGTTTTATATATTTATTCACCCAAACCATATTTGGTATCAATGTTATACCTAACATACTCCCTTTTGGGTGAAATAAATATATAATACCTTACAATCTTATCCCATATTTTTCACAACTCTCCTGGTGCTTACTGCACCTTGGGCTTTAGTAAAATTATCAGCTAAATTGTCCTCCGACATACAGTACTCTAGCTGAATCATCTTACTTCTTACAGATTGTCTCACGTTTAGATATCTTAGATCTGTATGCTTGCTCCTTGTTTTTACTCCAATATTTGTGGCCATTTGAATTGCTGCCTGATTATCTTCATGAATAATTATAGGATAATCTACAGTTATACCTATATCAATTAACATTTGTTTATACATTATTAACTCTGTACTTAACAATGATAAACAGGAGAATTCTGCCTCCATAGTAGACAAACTTATATGCTGTTGTCTTATTGACTTCCAGCCTATTAATGTCTTACCCAGCATTATGGCTGTTCCTGAAGTCGACTTTCTAGTGTCTCTTTCTGATGCAAAGCTAGCATCTGCATAAGCACACAAAATTAAATCACCCTTTGGTTCTAAATACAATGAATAATTCATTGTCTTTTTAAGATATCTTAATATCCTCTTAGCTGCATTCCAGTGTCTTTCACATGGTGCAGAATTGAATCTAGCCAACTGATTCACGCAGTACGAAATATCTGGTCTAGACCAATTACTAATATAACTCAAACTACCAATTAAAGATTGATAAATCACCTTATCAAACTCCGGGCTTTGTTCATCAGTGTTGCTAAACTCCTGACTCATTGGAGTCTTAGCTGGCTTACAAAGCTCCATCTTGTAATCTTTTAGCAATTTACTTATCTTATCTTCCTGAGATATCTTAAAACCTTTCAGTGTTTTCTTTATATTCAAACCGAGATACTTCTTTATCTCCCTAATTGCTTGATCTTTATTCTCTTTCCTAATGATGCTATTATTTTATTTGCTTCATCATTAGTTTCAGTTATCAAAGCAATATCATCTGTGAATAGTAATAATAATGATACTTTCCCATTTGTCTCCCTCTTAAACAGACATGGATCGGCTAAACCAGCTTTAAATCCTATATTGTCTAGTTCCTTTACAATATACTGGTTCCATTCATAGCCTGATTGTTTTAGACCATAGAGACTTTTCTTTAACAACCAACAATCATTATTATCCTTATTTTCACTTTTAATACCAACAGGTTTTTTCATATAAATAATATGTTTTAATGGGCGTGCAAGTAAGCAGTTTCCACATCTAGATGGTTAACTATATAGTTTTTACTAGCTGCCCACACTAAAGCTGCCCTCAAGGTTGCTGCCTTAAGACTAGGTGCAAACACCTCATCATAGTCATTGGCATTCTGCCTAAAACCTTGGGCTACTAACCTTGCCTTATGGATTAAATTACCATCTTTATCTGTTTTTACCTTAAATATCCATTTGCAGCCAATGGATTTCTTTCCTGCAGGTAATTTGGCATTTTCATACACCTTCATATCTCTTAATGAATTCAGTTCCTTATTCATTGCTGCATACCATTTTTCTTTTTCCTTATTAGGATACTTTTAATTTCTTCAACAGAATTAGGAACTTCATTAATCTGGCACACTGTGTTAGCCTGGTACCTATCAGGCGGTCTAGATACACGTGTAGTTCTTCTGGGAATTACAGGGCTTACAGGAGGACTTTGTTGAACTACTACCTGTTCATCTTCCTCATCCTGTTCAGCTATTGAATCTGTTTCTTCCTTTATGGGCACTATTTCATCCTGTATTTGTCTCTTTACTTTATTTTTAAAGTTACAGGGATAACTAATGGGATTTCTATAGGATTCAATAATTACATCTTTATTGGCATCCTGTTCTAATTTCTCCCATCCTTCATGTTCTAGAAATTGGGCACTAGCACTACATAACACTTTAGATGTGCCTTTCTCCCAAAATCTATATGCCCTATGGTTTGCCTGATAACCAACGAAGAAAAATCTTTTAGCTCTATGTTGCCCTTTTTTTCTGAGTTGTGCAGGAATATGCACCCATGCTGGTGCACCAAATGTGTGCAGGTAACTTAGGTCAGGTTTCCTGCCATGCCACCTGGTGAATGGAATTTCACCTGTTGTTGTATTAACAACGTTGTTCAATATGTTATTAGCACACATTGTAGCCTCCCCCACAAAGAATCAGGTAACCCAGAATCATTTAACATTGTTCTAACCATTGCCTGTAGTGTTTGGCCTCTTCTTTCAATAAAAGCATTATGTTCTGGCCTGTATGGAGCAGACTTCTTATGCTCTATTCCAGCTACCTTAAGTCTGTTCTGGAATTTGTTATTAATAAATTCCGTACCATTATCTGTCACCAGGGTTATCAGTTGACGTTTAGACTTTCTTTCAGCAAACCTAAGCCAATTGAAAAATGTTGATATGTTTCAGTTTTGCTTTTCATTAAATAGCAAAACCCATATCTAGAATAATGGTCCATAATGCTCAGTATATATCTAGCACCCCCATACTGGGTTTCTTTGGACCTATTATGTCTGCAAATACTACTTCTAAAGGTTCTTTTGTTTTGAAACCATTTAGCCTATTTGCAGGCAATACTTTGCTCTTATCTTCACAGCAAACATTACAACGCAAATATTTATCACAAGGTTTTAACCTTATTCCTTCAGATAACTCAACTGTACGTTTTAGCATTTTAAAATTTACATGCCCCAAACGCCTATGCAATAAATGGATACATTCATCATGAGGCTTTATATTATTAAATACAGTTTGAGCCTCCCCTTTCTTACTATTATCTAATACATATAATGTTCCATTTAAAGCTGCAGTTATCCTTTTGTTATCTTTTTCAATTATGCAATTATTATCTTTAAAAGTAATTACATAACCTAATTTATCTAATACCCTTACTGAAAGCAAATTAAACTTTAGTTGCGGTACATACAACATTTTTATATCCTGGTTTATGTACGGACAACGTGCAAAACCTTGACCTTTCGCTTTCAGGTTCCAGCCATTGGCAAGAGATATATGTTGAGAACTTGTAGACATTTTTATAAATTTTGTCTTATCTCTTGTGATGCAGTGGGATGCGCCACTGTCAACCACCCATAAATTATTCTTCACATCAGAGTTGCTAAACGTGGCTAGTTCAAATGCTTTCTTTGGCTTTTTTACATTCTGGCTTTTTCTCTTTTTGCAAAATCTTGCCAAATGTCCTCTGCCTCCACAATTAAAACACTTTTTAATTGTGTATGCTGTTGAAGATAAATTCTCTTCTTCCGGGTGCTTTACTTTGCTTTGCTGGTTTCTTTCAAGCTTTGAAGATAATTTCTCTTCTTTCTTATCTTCTCTCAGCTCGTCACGCTCACGCCTTCTTCTGGCTTCTTCTAGTAGCCTGCCTGTTATGTCGGTTAATGAGAGGCTTTCTTTTGGCAATACCTCTAACGAAGTCACATAGTCATCATAGCTTTGATCTAATGAAGATAATATTATGTAGACTTGTTGCAGTTCATTAAATATAAGCTCTTTTTCTTGCAAATCTTGAAAAATGCTCTTCATACAGTTTAAATGAACTAACATATCTCCATTCCTCTGAAGATGCGTTCGAAAAAGCTTTCGTGTAAGATTTATATGTGCTCCTACACTGTCCCGAACATAAATCTTCCTGAGGTTCTCCCAGCAGTTTGCAGCATTTTCTTCTCCACGAATATGGACAAGCTGCTGATCACAGAGAGTCAGTCCTATGATGCATAAAGCCTGCTCATTCTTCAGTTTAAAGTCTTGTAACTTTTCTTTATCATCATCATTAGCAGGATCCCAGCTACTCACATCTGGTGGGTTTGCTATAATGTCCCACAAACCTTCTCTGCGTAGAAGTAAACTACATTTCATTGACCATGAAACATAGTTTGTTCCATCCAGCCTGGATATCATGGACAGTTGTGACAAATTTACTTGTGCCATTACTCTTCAGATATTTTGACTATTTTAAACTAATTAAAACAGTTTGTTTTTACAGTAATGTGCAACTCACACCAACTCTCTCTGCTATATCCTGGTTAGTTAGACTATGCTGCTGGGCCCATAACCAATGTTAGGGTTTGGGAATTAACCCTAGAAGAGTATTGCAGCAGTAGTCAAGCCAGGCAACCAAAGGAGAGCGGAAGGGCCCCAGAGTATACACACACTGAACACAAACACTGTTTGTAGTTTAAATAGTTTTTAATCCAGTTAGAGTTTAAGCATTGTCATTCAGTCCATTAAGTCATTCACAGTATTTCCATCCAGTAAGACTCACTAGTATAGTCCAAGTTAAGAGTCCTTGCAATATCTTTATCAGCCGATAAAGATATCTTCTCCTCCTCGGTTTCACTCTCCAGAGAAACAAACGCTGGATATTCAGCAAACAGTAGCAAACAAAAACAGTTCAGTCACAGCACTCACAGTCAGTAATCACAGTTAGTCGCAGCAGCACACAGTAACAGTTACAGCCAGTTACAGACAGCCAGCTTTCCAGCTTCTAATGCTTCCTTATATTGTAACTTCTAACCGCACCCTTAATCGGCTAATTGCCTGCTGCATTGTGCTTAAAGTGATAAGCACTTAAACCATGATATCTAAGTTTTATATATTTATTCACCCAAACCATATTTGGTATCAATGTTATACCTAACAATGGGCATAGATTTTATTGCAACAGAATGAAAATATTGGGAACCATGAATCTGGATAAGAATTTCAGTTGATGTTACAACACTAGCGGATGCACTACTAGGAAGAGATGCCACATAGAAAACACATTGAAAACACCTCCAATAATTTCTGGAGCTGTACAGGATAAGCACTACCCCAGTTTCTTCTTCAGTGGTATCAGGATCTCGTTTGGCTGATCACCTGTCTCAAATGGCCTCTGGTTTGTGACCTACCTGGATCCATCTATCTTTGCGATTTTCCTCTTCTGGACAGATAATCAAATTGCATCCAGCTTTTGTGGCAAGCTTCCTTATATGTTCCACGAAATCCTTATTGTCATCGACACTGGATATTCGGAGGAATCGGTGGAGATGTTGAAAGAAAAAAAATAGAGGAGAGATAAAGGCTCAGGTGTTCACCAAAGTTGATGGTGGGTGTACAGAAAGCTTCATACGTGTATGTTGGTCCATGACTCCTCACCTGCAGACGTAAACAGAAACTGGCTGCAAGGTGTTTGGGGTCATAATCCATGGAGCAACCCGGAAGACCAAAGAATCTGTGAAAAGGGAAGTTTCTGGGACCCCCTGAAGCAGGAAAGTACAGGAGACAAGGACCAAGAAATACGTTGAATTCCAGAAAGATGCATCTACACACTTCAAAGTTACAAGATTTAGGAATACAGAGCTAAGCTTGAAGTAAAAAAAACAAAGAGAGGTAAACATTCTCTTTAGTCCAAGAAAGGAAGAGAGCAAGAAAGAAGCTTAAGATAATACCCCATTGATGCTCTATATTAAGGAAATTTAAATTTAAGATTTCAAGGTTCTGTTCATCGTACTTTCTACAGTAATAAAATGGAATTTCTGTAGTTTTGGGGGTCTATTTCCTGACCTGCCTTCCCGAATAGCTAATAAATGAAGAAGTAGTGAGGAAGGTCCTAGAGAGAGGGATCCTATGGTGAAGATTGAAAAAGCATTCCAGGTGCTTTCTCCGTTTCCCCGTCCTTCTCCCTCTTCCCTATGTCCTCTTTGATGCTCTCCATACCTTTCTGGCGGGCTCCAGGAGTGAAGTGTGAAAAGTGACAAGCCCTGAGAAGTTGATGTCTGGAAATTTCAGCCCTTCAACGTAGAAAACGGTCTGCACTTGACCAAGGTTCCGTTCCACATGGTAGGAGATCTTTCCGGATCCTAGAATGTGTTTGTAATATATCTGCTCCTTTCCTGTCAATCAAAACCCAATCTTGTTTTATTTGTTTCTTGGAAGCAAACATATATCTTTATCCAGATCTGGCAGTTTTAGGTAATCTGCATAATTAAATCCATTTGAGATCCAGAGAAACTTACAGTTGGCTATCATTGGCGAGAGCTGGTCAAACTTTTGATCTGTCATAACAAAATTATGGACCTCCTGTTTGGTGTAGCCCAAGGAAGAGAGGTATTGGCTTGATCCCCTCAAAAATGCTCCCTTGTTTTCTCTAGGTGAGGAGCATGAAACTATGGGCACCATAGTTACTGAAAATAATCTACAATAAGCTTTGGGTTTTAGCTTCATCCACCTTCGACCGCAGTCCAAAACCCCAGTGGCCTGCTGGCCTTCAACACTTACTTTGACTGTAGAAGACCCCCACTTTGTCATCATCAGCTTTTGAGATGTGGAGAGTCAGCTGGTAGTTTGCAAAAACTTCATCAGGTCCCTGAGTTGTCAGGATCATACGGGACATATCCTCAAGGTCTAAAAGGAGAACCAATTCAATTCCAATTGAGCCAGAAACTCTTGACTTCTGACCTCACGTTTTCATTAACCACCATCTGGCTTTAGTTCGGTTGATGAGCTCAGCTATTCAGGTGACCATGGGAGCAGGCCATGCCCATTTATGATAGCTTTGAGGTATTATATGGGCCGTCAAGCACCCATTCTGTGACCGGCGTAAATGCCACCGGTCATCAGCTGAGGTCTATCTTTACTTCAGCACCGTGTCCTTCCGTTACAACACTGCTTTTATAGATGTTTGTGGATGTTGAAATCCACACCTCTTAAAAGTTTCTGAGAAAAACTGCCCTTAACCATGGGTGCTGCTGCCTACCTTGAATGGAAGTCAGCTTGGTGTCCTTGTTGTCTTCCTCTTCAGCTGTGGGATTGTCTCGGTCACAGTTCACCAAGAGAATGGCGCCTTTTCCATCCGGCCCCCATGTCCACTGGTCCTGCAGGGATGGAAGCCGTGTCAGGATGGACATCAGCAAAGGTGGGGGTCCCTCTTCGGCTCTGCCTCCCCTCTAGCCACGACCGTCCCCCTGGGTGTGATAACCCCTTCCTCTCCAGAAGCTTCCAGAAGGCCAATCTGTGGTCTCACAAGGAGCCATTGTGAAAAACAGCACCTGCTTCCCAAGTGATCCAGCAACAATTTTATTTATTATGTATTTATTCATTACATTTATAATGTTGGTAATTAGCCGAGTAAGTTCATTACAGCACCACCCCACACAGATGTGCCCCAGATGTGTTAGCAAATCCCCTCCTTCCCTGCCAGCCGGAGAAACAAGCCCACAAAGCCATCAGTTTCCCAACCTCTCCGCATTATGTTACAAATATTTTCATTCCCCTCATTCTACTCCAACCCAAATCTTATTTTAATTGAACCTTTTGATTCCCTCCTCTGGTCACTGTTCCCGAACGGTTTATATCCGCATCCAAGGACATTTCTGCAGCAGGACGACAAATGGGGGAGATGTTTTAAAACAGAAACATTTCATTATTCTCATCTAAAGCCTCTACTTGCACCCCAGTCTTGGTTTTTTTTTCTGCAAGAAAAGTGCATTTCAGGCGATGTTGGTTAGTTGCCTGCTTTTCCTTTTTCCCTGCTCAATCAGGGCAGGGTTCACTGATCCAGATGTGCTGAGTTACAGCCCTCTCCCCCCCTTCATCTTTTTCCCCAGTTTTAAAGTTTTTTATTTTTATATTTACAACAAATCCTCCTTTTATTCAAACAGCGTGTCAACTGGGTGCATATATCTTGTGCTGACATTTATAATTAATATACTTTCCTTACCACAATAACAGTAATCACTTTTTCTTTATATGCCATTATCACTTACACATTTATCTTTATAACAATCTTAACTTATTCCTCTATATATTCATCTACTCAATTTTAACTTATTACTTTATTTTCCAACCATTGATAAAATAAATCTCATACCATACAATATTCAGTTTCTTCTTTTTCTTTAATCACAATGTTAATCTATTCACCTCTGCACATTCTAATATTTTCTCAGACACCTTTCCCTCTGTCAGAATTTTTTTCGCTTTTCCAATTCTGAGCAAATACTATTCTAGCTGCAGTTAATACATGGATAATTAAATATGCTTTTCCTTTACTATAACTTTCAGGTACCATCCCTAAAAGAAATATTTCAGGTTTTAAGTCTATATGTTGTTTTATCAATTTTTCCAACCATGTGTGAATTTTTGTCCAGTAGTTTTTAGCTTCTATACAAGACCACCACATATTTGGTGGCACTTCCAGCATTTGGCTGATTTATCTTTAAACATCTTTGCCAGTTTTGCCGGTGGAAAGTGCCATCTATAAAACATCTTATACAAGTTTTCTTTATATGCTGTTGTTGTGGTTAGCCGGCAGCAGTGAGGAGGAGGTTCCCGAGGAGCCTGTGCTAAGTGCAATGATTCATAGAAGAGAACAGCTAGAGCAGCACAGGCGACTCGGGAGTAAGAATGCTAAGTAATGGCCCCTCCCTCCAGGGAATATAAGCCTGGTTTCAAAGGGTTTTTGCTCTGTAGGATTTTCAAATAATGTTCTCTGATTTTCTCCCATATTAACAATAAAGCATTTCTAACATAATGTCTTTGAACCATGTATCCCATACCATAAAAATGCATGTCAACCCAAATGCCCCTCCAACGTCAACAACCTTGTGTTTCTTAAGACAATCCATTATTTCATCCTTGTTAATACCTCAGCTTGATAATATAATTCCCAATTAGGTAACCCAAACCCTCCTCTGGTTCTTGCATCCTGTAACATTTTAAGGTTAATTCTTGCTTCCTTCCCTTGCCATATATATTTCATATTATTCTATTAAGATCATCACAGTATTTTTTTCTCCAATTGTTTTGAACAAATATAGTAGTTTCAGTAATGTATTCATTTTAATTGTTGCAATTCTTCCTATTAGAGATAGTTGCAGGTTTTTCCATTTTTCCAGGTCTGTGTCAA
Source organism: Notechis scutatus (assembly GCF_049901735.1). NCBI lineage: Eukaryota > Metazoa > Chordata > Lepidosauria > Squamata > Elapidae > Notechis > Notechis scutatus. The sequence goes on along the minus strand of NC_142024.1, from coordinate 7,131,622 downwards.
TTTGTTGTTTCAGTTTATAATACTTAATCTTCCTTAATTGTTCCAGGTCTAGCCATTAATTGAATCCCCAAATATTTTACTTTCTTTACAAGGGTTCACTGATCCAGATGTGCTGAGTTACAGCCCTCCACCCACCCACCCAATTCACCCTTTGGGCCATGCCATACCTCTGCATCCCTGCCAACTTACCTATGCAGGTAATATGCAGAATCGCTTTGGCGATGGGAACCTTGCCGTTAGCATCGTAGTACGAAACTCTGATCTGCAGTATACCATCAAACAAGTAAATTTAAGTCAAAGGATGTTGGGGATGGCACCCCTTAAAAGCACTTAGACTTCTATACCACTTCACAGTGCTTCACAGCCCTCTCTAAGCCGTTTACAGAGTCAGCCTATTGCCCCCTACAATGTAGGTCCTCGTTTTACCCACCTCGGAAAGGTGGAAGGCTCGGTCAACCTTGAGCTGGTGAAGATTGAACTGCTGGGAATCGGCAGTCAGCAGAATTAGCCTGCAATACTCATTCTAACCACTGCACCTCTACAGTTCTAATAAACTTTACCCTGCACTTTTATTGTCCTGGTTCGCCGGCAGCCTATGCAGACGGCAGCGGAATCAGACAGTGGAGAAGAAAGGGGATCAGTTCGGGAGCCTGGAGAACACTTGGGCGAGGGTCCTGCGTTCGATGCAGAGATGGGGCCAGGACCACCTGGGAGTGGGGTGCTGCCTTCGGAGTCTGGCAGCAGCGAGGCAGAGAACCCAGGGGAGCCTGTTCCCAGTGTGCGTGTGCGCTGAGCTGCTAGATGGAACAAAAGGGGCAACTTGGGAGTAAGGCTGGGAGGTGATTGCCCCTCCCATAAGATATAAAGGACAGGCAAAGATGATGAAACTTTTGCAGGAAGCAAAGTCATTTGTTCGGTTCAGATTCATTCTTGAAGCTCATTGTATTTCGGTTGGGCTTTTTTCCTAGTTCATCTGATACTTCTGTTATTGGCAGCACTTCACAAGAAAGAAAAGTGGGTGCTTATCTCGAGGGGCTGTTTGAAATTCATTACCTTTCTGAAATGAGGCCTACAAATCTCAGGATCTGTTGGAGCTCAGAAGCAATCTTTGGCGTATGTTTCTATCCTCACCTTTTCGTCATCAACTTGATTGCTTGGTGCATCCGTGGTGGCTCTGACCTTGACGGTCCTGTCCAGCGGCCATTTTGAGTCATGATTTGATTTTGTCGTGTGGTCAACGTAGATGTTCAGGCCATGGGTGGCCCAGACCTCGAAGCAGGTTGCAGCCCTCGGGGCTGCCCTAAAGGAAAGACACTGTTCGTTGCATAACTGTTCCCATTTAACTCATACAAGAGATTTAAGATATGCAGTTTCCTCCACGTCATCCTTTAATGCCTTCTGCCCCCGTGATAGCTCATTGCCAAACTTCCACATTAATATCGGGGAGATCTGAATCTTAATGTTGAAGTTATTTTTCGACTAAGAAATAAGGTGCTCCCCATTAAAACATAACAAATTCTATGTTTAGCTAATTCCAGTCTGGCAAAAACTGGGAATCTACCTGTAATGAATTTGGCAATGGAGAATTGACTTCCAAAATGCTGTTTTGGCCACCTGTGGCACATTGAAGCAGTGAAAACAGAATTGAACGTATATTTCCATGCTACCTTCCCCAAGCTGACCTGACCCAGGTAAATTCCACCAACAATCCCAATTAGCAATTATTTTAAACTGGGAATAGTTCCTGATATCTATGGAGAGTCTCAGTCATCCTGGCCCATGGTTGGTTATCCCAAAAGTTCTTTTTCCAAAAGAAAAGTGAACTTTCTTGCTGTCTTCTTCAAAAACCTTTCACTCTTAGAAGCTTCTTGCATGAGAAGTGAAATGTTTTCAAAGAAAATAAAGTTTACTTTCTGAGAAAAGCACCTTTGGGGGCGGGGGGAAGCACCTTTGGGACCAATTCTTGATGTGAAGATGCTGTGATGGGGAAGTGTTGAGCATCGGTGCAGGAAGACCAGTAGATCGTTTCCTGAATAATTGTATTTTATCTTTTGCACTGAGAACTGGTGAAAACTTGGCAGTGTAGAAGCACACACCGGGTGACAATGATTAACACATTTAGTCTTCATTGAGCTGTCTTTTTTTATTGTCAGTTTCCTGCTTTGTCCGTCTTCTCTCTCCACTTTTAGTTCCCTTCTAATCCGAATTTAGTTCTTTGGTTTAATAAAGCAGTTCTCCGGGTTTTTCTGCACAGTCAGCGGTCAAAAAACAAAGGTAGAAAGAGAAACTATAAACTTGTTTTTAAAAAGAGCCTTTTAGGACCTATTGCTCCCTGCAAATCTTAAAACCATCCATCACGTTCCCAAGGGTTTTGTGGTTATGTGTTTTTTTATCTCACTCAACAACATAAGAGTTTTTTAAGTGTGTGGCTTTGGCAAGGATTGTGCTGCATTCACAGCTGTGGTGACAACAGATTGGCAGATCCTTCACCATCTACTTGCACCCAGGTTCTCTCACACCTCACTCTGATCCTGTTGTGTGGTTGACATTTCCAAGGTGTGCCCCACTATCATGGGCTGATCAGAGCCAGTGTTTATTCAGTGCATCCGTGCACACACACATTCACCTCTGCGACAACCACAACAACCCTTTACGAAGCCTGGCAGGTGTTACTTTAATAAATCATGACAATTGCAGTAACCACAGATAGCAGCATTTAAAAAAATAATAATAACCAAATAGACGAAGAAATTAAATATTCATCAGTTTTGCTACAATTGCCATCCAAGTTTGAGATAAGTAACTGAATGACCTAGGATATTTAAGTACAAAGTCTCTGTGTTTTACCATTCTTCTCGGAAATCCAGCAAGAATCAGAACCTTTGTAGAATAAGCTCCCAGCTATCATTGCAAATCTAATTTCTCCCTTTTGGCTTGGGAAATCTTGATGTTAAATTTCTATAAAGTTTTTCTTTTTTTAAAAAAAAAAAAACGTTCATGGAGTGGATGGCTCTTTGGCTTTGAAGGCAGAGAAGGACCACGTAGAGAGACCGAAGGAAGTGCGATAGATTTTCAAAAGCATACAAAGAATGAATGAGGGAATTGGGTATGGCTAGTCCAGAGAAAAGAAGGACCAGGGGTAACAGCATCCCCGTATTTGATGCCACGAAGAAGAGGGGTCAATTTATTTTCCAAAGCACCAGAAGGCAAGATAAGAAAGATGGATGAAAACTAATCAAGGACAGGAACAACCTTGGATTTAGGAGGAACTTAGTAACAGTGAGGACAATTAACCAGTGCAAGACTTTGCCTTTGAAAGATGCGGGTCAGGGGCTCTCCAAACTTGGCCATTTTTAAGACTTTGTGGACTTCAACATCCAAAACTTCTGGCTGAGGAATTCTGGAAGGAAGTTCACAAGTCCTAAAAGTTGCCAAGTTTGGAGACCCCTGATGTAGGGTGCTTCATTACTGGAGGCTTTTAAGAAGAGACCGGGCAGCCTCTTGTTTGCTTGAGCAAGACTACAAGACCTCCAAGGTGCCTTCCAGCTCCTATCGTTGCTAACCAGTTGATTTGTGTTGCCATCAATTCTGAATGGAAATTCAATGGGGGCCCTTCCCTTCTCTCTGTGAAACCAAATACATTTCTTTTTTTCCCCCCTAGCTACTATTTATTTATTATTTATTTATTCCCTCTGTGAAACCAAATACCCGTATATGCCGGCGTATAAGGCGACCCGGTAGTATAAGAAGGCGACCCCAACATTTCCACTCAAAATATAGTTTGTTATATACTCGCCCCCTCTTCCGCACGCCTTCCACTTTTGCACTTTTTTTTTTTTTTGAGGCACTTTTGTGCACCGTGGAAACGAATCCCGTGAAGCCGAAAGGAGCAGCCAGCCTTCTCCCAGCTCCCAAAGAAGCAGGCTCGCACCGCCCGGGCTCCGCTGAGGTATCCGGCTGGGGCTGTCAGGAGTTGTTACCGCTGGCGCGGCTCCTCAGCGGCTCCAGTCCGCAGCGTTGCCTCGGGAAGGAAAGGCAAAAAGGAAGAGCTGCGGCGGCGCTTTGCAATGGCAGCAGCGGCTCCTGGTTTTGCCTTTCCCTTCCCGAGGCAGCGGGACTGGAGCCGCGCAGAGCCGCGCCAGCGGTAACAACTCCTGACAGCCCCAGCCGGATACCTCAGCGGGCCCGGGCGGTGCGAGCCTCATTTTCTTGGGAGCTGGGAGAAGGCTGGCTGCTCCTTTCGGCTTCACGGGATTCGTTTCCACGGTGCGCAAAAGTGCCTCAGCCGCGGGCAGCCGCGTGCTTCCCAATTACTATTTGCCGGCGTATAAGGCGACCCGGCATATAAGGCGACCCCCAATTGGAGGCATGTTTTCAGGGCAAAAAAGTCATCTTATGCCGGCAAATGCGGTACTTTTCCTGCTGCCTGTCAGCAGTTCAGAGATAGCAAAACGAATGATAGCATCGCCCCATTACCCTTGCAGATTACCTGGTCAACGACTTCTTTGCAAACACTGAGGGATATTCAGAAATCCAGGCTTCTCTCTCTCTCTCTTTTTTGAGATACCTCACTCACTTCTAAAGATGCTTTTGGGCTGTTTGTTTAGTGAACCACTTTTCCCCCTGTTTCCCCAGCAGTTCAAAGAGTTGTGAAATGAAAAGACACACGCCCCGATTTTTGGGGTCCGCTAAATTTCAGCTGCCTTCTGCGAAACTGAATTTTTTAAGTTCTTCTTTTCTTCTGTAAATAAAAAAAAAAGAAGTTGCGTAAGAGAAATGTCTAGATGCTTACCCGTGGACGTCCAGGCAGAGTTCAGTGCCCAGAATAAGGACAGTGCTGGTAACCTTCTGTGTTGAAAGCTGGATGCATCTCTGCTCAGCCATGCTGTGGGATTTTTTCCTCCTTGCCCCCCTGTCTTCCAAAAGGGATTTGCCCGCTCTGAAATAAACATCCCTGAGCTGGATGGAGAGATTTAAAAGGTGAAAGGATGGGGTGGGCACCTGCTCAGCCTCTCCATTTTGCCATCTGATAGGCTGGTGCACACCCTAATCCCGCCTTGCGGTTAGGAGCTGGCAGCCCCGTATTCTCACCCAAAGAGAGTTACCAACTTCCACCCCAGGGAGGAGGAGGAAGTACCAGAAGGCGTGGAGACTTCCTGAAAGTAGCCCAACTCTTGACTGAAACAGGTTTGTTTATTTATTTATTTAGATTTGATTTCTATAGCTGCACGTCTGGGGCAAAGGACTCTTGAGACATTGACAATTCAGAAACATAGATCAGAATTAACACCTTCAAAACATTTTAAACAATAGACAGTGTTAGGAATATGAGTCACCTAACAGCTATTTGGGTTAGAAATATATAAACCAGGATAAACATTTTAGTACTATATCTTTAAGGGAATGCAAAAACTGCAATTGGGTGTGGTTTCTCAAACGGCCATAAGATGGAGCCAGAAACCTGGATTGTTTTAGTCTTAGTCTCAGAAGAGAGTGTGTCTGAGTGAGTATCTCTGTTTCCTTCTGTTGGAAAGTATGGCCGTTGCTCCATTTCTTCTAATTGACTGATATTACTGGATTTAATGTAAGTCTGTTACTGAACTGTTTTTGACACTGGAATTTGATATTTGGATTATCCCTGGATTGAAAAACTGACTGATTTACCTGTGAATGACTTTTGGATTGCCTATTTTGGACTTTGCTTAAACCTTTCTGGAAGTAAAAACCTACATTTACTGTACAGTGTATCTGTGTGCTCTGTGTGTATTATTCCAACACTACTCTCTATACGTCTCCCTGTATGCGCTCATTCTCCTAACGGGGAATTACCTCAACAGACAGTAAAAAACAATACGCCCCCTTTCCAAACAAAAACAAAACATTCATGAACATCTAATCCTTCATAAGGATTTTTCTTATCTTTTCTAGCTGGAAAGAAGTGAGACACCAACATAGCATAGATCCAGACCGTTCGGAACAGTGATTTATCTGAAGAACTTGAGATCCGCAGAGGATGTGTTTGAAAACAAAAAAACCGCCTCCCTGCTCTGCAGTAAGGAGATTTGAGGAGGTCTGCAAATAAGGACTTGCCATATCACTGTAGTCATTAAGTGAATTGTGCAGTCATTAAGTGAATCTACTTACCTTATGGATTGCAAAAGGCACTAACCTGACCTCTGCAATTATTGTAAATACATACCAGTTCCCAAGCCCCTGAAATTTAATCATGTTGCAATGGTCGTAACTGCAAGGACCGATCACAAGTTATTTATTTCAGTGCTGTGGTAATTTAGAAGAGTCATTTTCTCCTGAGAGTGTGGAAATCTCAATTCCTATTAAATTGGTTGGGGTGAGAGAGAATAGGAGCCTAGAATCACCCCAGGAGGGTGGATTTGAATCCGGACCTTTGCCACTATTCCAACTTTGTCACTTTTAGAGGTGTGGGATTTTGCTTTCTGTAATTCTAAACAGTTTGAAATTTAAAGCATATTTGATAAGGTGTAGTTCTGGTTAATAATTTGTCCTTTGAAAGAGTATTAGGGCTCCAGAAACTTAATTGTTTGCCCTTGTCCTGATGAAGTGGTTCGATAAGAATACAACAAGAAGGGTGGGACATATTATAGAAAGGGACATGTAAGCTTAAAATATACTTGTGGTTGTTGATTTAAGGAGAGGTTTTAATCTTTCTAAAACAAAACAATAGTTCTTTGCTCAGCTGAGGACACCAAGGAGGTAGTATAAACTATGCGGTATTTCAAAGGATAATATACCCGTTTTCCATCGGATGCAGGGTTTTCTAAACCAAACGAAAAATACTTGTTTCTACTCGTTAGGAAATAAGAACCTAGGATTTGAAAACAGGCAGCTGATAACTGGCTATTACAATTATATGACAGATGTCATCCTTCAATCCAAAAAGAGGATCTTACATCAGTCAAGGAAGGAAATTACTAAGAGCGATCTAGACAAAATCTTAGAAGTTGGATGTTGCAAACCAGCTTCTTAGAGAAGTCTGGGTTAATTTTTCCACCTCTAAATCATTGGTAAATGGTTGCTTAATGGTCGGGAATTACTTATGCAATGGAGAACTTCTGCCTTTTACTGTGAATCAGGTTGTTGTTGTTTTTAATATGGTGTGAATACCCTACCTAGTATAGAAAATGCCACACTTTTGTTACTGTTTTACCTGAACGTATTTGCTGCCTTGGTGCAAATAAATCTTTATTTTTTCCAAGTCTGAGGAGGGAGGGGAAAATTACCCTTGATTAGATCCTGACGGACAGAAATTTGCACCAAGGCAGCAAATATGTTCAGGTAAAACAGTAACAAAAGTGTGGCATTTTGATTACCTCCAGGAACAGCTTTGGTGATGGAAGCACTTCCTTCCTTCCATCAAACAGAACATCTGACTCCTCAGGAGGAAGAGTGGTCGCGGCCTCATCATCTGCGTTTTTCAAATTGGCGGTATTTCTAGCCTTGAACAACAAGGGACTAAACAAAAGAGTGTTTAAAAGAACCAGTAAACACCGGAACTTCCTGTGAAGGGCCTTCATCTGCTGACATATCGGAATCTGGCCGATCAGGTTCCCCCACCAACAATCGAGCCACTGAGGCAACAGGAGTGAAGTCTTCAGCCAACCCAGAAACTGGATCCTGGATAAAGGAGCCTCGTTCTGACAAGAGAGCTTCACAAACCCAGGATAAATGCCACCGGTCATCAGCTGAGGTCAATCTTTACTTCAGCACCGTGTCCTTCTGTTACAACACTGCTTTTATAGGTGTTTGTGGATGTTGAAATCCACACCTCTTCAAAGTTTCTGAGGATGAGAAAAACTGCCCTTAACCATGGGTGCAGCTGCCTACCTTGCATGGAAGTCAGCTTGGTGTCCTTGTTGTCTTCCTTTTGGGCTTTAGGATTGTCTCGGTCACAGTTCACCAAGAGAATGGCGCCTTTTCCATCCGGCCCCCATGTCCACTGGTCCTGCAGGGATGGAAGCCGTGTCAGGATGGACATCAGCAAAGGTGGGGGTCCCTCTTCGGCTCTGCCTCCCCCCAGCCATGAAAAATAACCCCCTTCCTCTCCAGAAGCTGCCAGAAGGCCAATCTGTGGTCTCACAAGGAGCCATTGTGAAAAGCAGCACCTGCTTCCCAAGTGATCCAGCAACAATTTTATTTATTATGTATTTATTCATTACATTTATAGTGTTGGTAATTAGCCGAGTAAGTTCATTACAGCACCACCCCACACAGGAGTGCCCCAGATGTGTTAGCAAATCCCATCCTTCCCTGCCAGCCGGAGAAACAAGCCCACAAAGCCATCAGTTTCCCAACCTCTCCGCATCATGTTACAAATATTTTCATTCCTCTCATTCTACTCCAACCCAAATCTTATATTAATTGAACCTTTTGATTCCCTCCTTTGGTCACTGTTCCCGAACGGTTTATATCCGCATCCAAGGACATTTCTACAGCAGGAAAACAAAGGTATGTGTGTTAAACAAAGAAACGTTTCATTATTCCCATCCAAAGCCTCCAGTTTCATTTTTCTGTCAGAAAAGTATATTTCAGGCCATGTTGGTTAGTTGCCTGCTTTTTCTTTTTCCCTGCTCGATCCCAGTCTGATCAGGGCAGGGTTCACTGATTCAGATGTGCTGAGTTACAGCCCTCCACCCCCCCCAATTCACCCTTTGGGCCGTGCGACGCCTCTGCATCCCTGCCAGCTTACCTATGCAGGTAATACGCAGAATTGCTTTGGCGATGGGAACCTTGCCGTTACCTTCAAAGTATGAAACTCTGATCTGCAATATGCCATCAAAAAAGTAAATTTAAGTCAAAGGATGTTGGGGATGGCATCCCTTAAAAACCTCCCTCTAACACACCTCTGTTTACAACTTTATAATCATATCGGTGCCTGTGCCCAAAGGAACACTTGATTGGAAAATTTCTAATTTGCTTTGTGTTGTATAAGTAGCAATAGCATTTAGACTTCTATATCATTCACAGTTGCTTCACAGCCCTCTCTAAGCTGTTTACAGAGTCAGCCTATTGCCCCCTACAATGTAGTTCCTCGTTTTACTGACCTTGGAAGGGTGTAAGACTTGGTCAACCTTGAGCTGGTGAAGATTGAACTGCTGGATATCGGCAGTCAGCAGAATTAGCCTGAAATATTCATTCTAACTCCTGCACCACCACGGCTCTAATAAATCTTATCCTGCATTTTTATCTCACTCGGCTTTTAAAACAATTCTCCTGTTGTATCTTAACAAGGCCCGTCTGAAGGAGGGGAGTTTGAGAACCTACCAAATGAATTCATTTTTTGGTCTCCCTAACTACCCTGTTTCTCCAACAATATGGCCTCCCCCAATAGGAAGGCCAGCATGTTTTATAGGCATGAAATGAAATTAAGCCCCTCCCCCAAATTAAGGCCTATATTAAAACATGAGAAATGGGGGGAATGGTGGGGGGAGCCTTGCCGTTAGGAGACTTTTGTTGCACACCGGATATGGTGCTGCCTGCGTTGACCCCAATACGAAATGCCCTACCAATGCCAAGGTCAACATCAAGCCATCGCCGCCCGCCACCGAACATGCAAGGGGAGAGAAGATCAAGTCACCCCCGAAAAGATGGCCTAGCCATTTTTTGAGGCTCAAAAATAAGACCCGGCCTTATTATATGAGAAACACGGTAGAAATCTCCACTGGTTTCCGTTGCCAGGTTTAAGTACCATCTGAACTTTATAAACCAGGCTTATTGTGGAGCTTATGATGATAAATAACCGTTGGAACGAACCTTGGAGGTCTTCTAGTCCAACCAACCAATCTCCTTCCTCAAGACCCTATTCCATTTCAGACAAATGGTTTTTCTTACTAAAAACCACCAGTGTCGGAGCACCCAGAACTTCTGCAGGCAAGTCATTCCATTGGTTTATTTATGATTATTTTGTTCAGGAATTCCATTTGTAGGTCCAAAATGAGGCCTACAAAATCCCAGGATCTATTGGAGCTGAGAAGCCATCTTTGGCCTACGTTTCCATCCTCACCTTTTCGTGATCAACTTGGTCGCTTGGTGCATCCACAGTGGCAGTGAATGTGACGGTATGGTCCAACGGCCATTTTGAGTCATGGCAGAAGACCTTTGATTTTGTCGGTTTGGTTGATTTTGTCATGTGATCTTCGATTTTGTAGATGTTCAGGCCATGGGTGGCCCAGATCCCAAAGCAAGTAGCAGCCGTTGGGGCTGCCCTAAAGGAAAGACATTGTTCGTTGCAAAACTGTTCCCATTTAACTCAAAAGAGATTTAAGATATGCAGTTTCCTCCACGTCATCCTTTAATACCTTCTGCCCCAGTGATAGTTCATTGCCAAACTTCCACATTAATATGGATGAGATCTGAATCTTTTATTTTTTTAATAAATTTTTTATTAATTTTCAATAAACAAACATACACAAACAAAACACAAAACATGAAAACATAAAACATCTTTTTGGAAAGTGGCTTAGTCCCGGGTTACATTTTTTTGTACAGACATAAATTCAAATTCATGCTCACTTTTATATACCATCTCATATCTTATTTACCATTCTACATTTTCTATATAGCTTCTCCTCTCTTTTCACTCTCTTAATTCTGTTTTATTTATTTCATCTCAATTTAAATCATTATACTTATATTCTTTGTCTGTCCTGTTTCCAGCTGTCTATTATCTTTTCTCATTAGACAAAATTTCTCCTGTAATCACTGATTGGAGTATGATGCCTTTATATCTTTCACCTAAATTTAACACTTAAAATAATACATAATTTTCATTCGGATTCTGCTTAGTACATTCTAAAGCTACGTACTATATTTTAAAATAAGAAAAAATTATAAGTTTATAATATAATTAAAACAATAATCCATGGTAATTAAACTCTATCATTAAAATTAATATTAATTCAAGTCTTAAACATTTTACACATTCCTTTTCAATTAGGTATCATGCTTCTATGGGAACACTTACAAATTTGCTTAATTACTTCCTCCCCATTTTAGTTATATTTTAAAGTATTATGAGATTAAAATGTTCCCATTACTTCTTAATGCAATTCTCTCATATTTCATTTCATTTATTTTATTCAAAAAGAAAAAAGAAAATTTCACTAAATTACGCTTCTGAGGAGGGGAGTTGCGATTCCCCCCTACCCCTGCCGGATCTCCCCTATCTTCAGTTACCTCTACGGGGTAACTATAGCCCCAAATCCGGCTGGATCGGGGCACTCCAGCGGCGAGCGCAAGCAGAAACCGCGCACGATGGTGGATTCCTGCCGTCGCCGAAGCCCTACAAACCGGAAGACAATTCTTCTCTCTTTTCTTCAATGAGATCTGAATCTTAATGTCCAGGTTATTTTTCGACTGAAGGAATAAAGTGCTCCCCTCTAAAATATAGCAAATTCTATCGTTGGCTTATTTCAGTATGGCAAAAACCGGGAATCTACCCTGATGAATTTGGCAATAGAGAATTGACTTCCAAAATGCTGGTGCACACCCTAGGGAGGAGGAGGAAGTAGGCAGAAGCCGTGGAGACTTCCTAGAACAGTGATGGCTAACCTATGGCACGCGTGTCACTCATGACACGCCGAGGCACTTTGACTGACACGCCTGTTGGTGTGGGGAAAACCTGCACATTTAGAGGCTGCCTGTGCTCTGCTCCAATCCCTGCTCCCTGCTTGTTGCGTGGAGGCGTGGTGTCACCGCTGCCGCAAGATCTTTGCAGCAGAGAACCAGTTTTAACCGCCCTAAACTGAGGTTTGTCAGTTTCATTACCTCAGGAACGCTACAGGAGGAAAGGAGATCCATGAGGTTCACAGCCCTGTAAGGTGGCCTTCCGATCCCCACATCCTGCGCCTGCAGCCCTGAGACCAGGGAGACGAGTTTCACAGCCCTGTGTGATCACCCCAGCCCAGTCCGTCATAAACCAAATTATTGATATTTCTTGGAAGTGACACACGACCCGAGGAAGGCTACACTTTTTCCTGATTTTTGACATACCAAGCTGAAAAGGTTAGCCATCACTGTCCTAGAAAGTAGTCCAACTCTTGACTGAAACAGGTTTGTTTGTTTGTTTGTTTGTTTGTTTGTTTGTTTATTTATTTATTTATTTGATTTCTATAAAGCCGACGTGGCACAGTGGTTAGAGTGCAGTAGTGCAGGCTATTTCTGCTGACTGCCAGCTGCCAGAATGTTGGCAATTCGAATCCCACCAGGCTCAAGGTTGACTCAGCCTTCCATCCTTCCAAGGTCGGTAAAATAAGGATCGAGATTGTTGGGGGCAAGAGGTTGATTCTGTAAAAAAACACTTAGAGGGAGCTATAAAAGCATCGTAAAGCAGTATATAAGTCTAAGTGCTAATGCCATAGCCGCCCATCCTGGCAATCAACACCAGAAGGTTCACAATTCAGAAACGTAGATTAGAATTAAAATCTTTAAAACATTTTAAACAATAAAGACAGTAAAAGCCAATAAGACACACGCCCCCCCAAAAAATCAAAACATTAAAATGTCTAATCCTTGTCTTTTCTTGTTGGAAAGAAGTAAAACGCTAACTTAGCATAGATCCAGACTGTCAGACAACTGTCTCCCTGCTTTGCAAAAAAAAAGAGATTTGCGGAGGTCTGCAAATAAGGACTCCTGTATCTCGATATGCCTGTTCAATCCCCAAGAGGTATGTTATGTGTGTATTTGAGATGAAGGATAATGAACTTGGTTTCTTAAACACAGCTCAGTTTAGAAGCCAACCACTTTTGGAAGATGCTAGAAGTCGAGAATAGATTTTGGGCATTGACGACTGTGGCAAGAAAAGTCGTAAAATAGAGCAAACGTCTCATTTGGCAGCCGAAATGTTGGGGTCAATTGTGGTCGGAAGTCGAGGGCTACCTGTTACACAAACACACAAGCATACACACACACACACAGTTGTTGTTTTTTACAATTACACTAATGCTGAAAGGTGTTGAATGTACACCCAGGGTCCTTTTCCAACAGCTTTAATGAGTGATGATGAAATTTGCCTGCTTCTGATAAGCCAATTAGCACCTTCTGTGAGATAAAACAAAAATTATTTCCCGTCAAGTCAGAGGTGGCCATTTTAAGAAACTGCCTTTACTTTGAAGTTTTTGATCTCCCTTTCAGGTCATCTTTGGGAAAGACAGACAATGTCCATGGCTTCCGGGGGTGCCTTTCTCTAATCGGTCCTTTTCTGGAGGTTAGATTTAAATTTATTTATTTTTCCATAAAATAATGACAAGCAGAGAAACAAACCCAGCTGAGGTTGGACTGATAGAACATTTCAAATTTTTCCACTTTCAATTTCCAAACATTAGGGTTGCTCAAAGGTTGTGACATGCCTTGGGGATTGTAAAGATATTTTGGTTATTTTAATAAAAATTTAGATGTGCTTGGTAAATAACTACATAAGCACCATGACTTTTTAAGATTTTGTTTCATTTCACAGGTTCAGCTGTCTTTCTCTTTTTGTTAAATGTCAGTTTTGTCTGAGAGTGTTAGTACTGCTGGCCTCGTTTCATGTGAGTGTGATAACTGACCTGTAATGGCTTTAAAAAACAACAACAAGTTTGTGAATCTGTACGTTTTCTGTACAGTTTAGTCTCAAAGTGACTTAGGAGTAAATAGCCCTGCTCACAAACCCCATAATCCATCATCTGTTTCTCCCCATATGGCCCTGGGTTTTTCACATCCAGGAGATACCAAGATCTGCAGTGGAGATAAGAGGCCACCTTGAATCTTCAAGACCAGTAGACCTTGATAGACCATTCTGCATGGAGTTGTCCACTCCCTTGTTAAAGAGACACAACCATCACAACATCTTACGATCATTAATTTTACAGAATTATTGTTCGGAAAAAAATACTTATTTTCTTTGGTGGGAACACTCTAATTTTGACATTTGACAAGAGAGAAGAAAATCTTCTCCAGATCTTCTTTATCAAAGCCAAGTATGATTTTTATACCGGTCATGCCTGCTTTTTTTTACGTGCTTTGTCCCATGCAGCGTGTTCCTTGTTGGTGGCATCCCATGGATTAATGGGTCACGCTTTCCTGATTAAGATGTGTTTTGTTAATTAAACTATCTCCTTTCCTGTTCATTGAGTGTGTCCTTTTGGGTTTGAGTCACACCTTAGGAGCAAAAGGGCCTTGCTGAGCATCATTCTCCCCATAAAACATGAGGCAGGGGCCTTGCATTCTGCCCCCCTGGCTAGATTTGTAGGAATTAAATCCAAGGCATCTCCCACAGAGGGTTGCAGGTTCTCCTTTTCATGGGAATTTGTCATTAGTTTTTGGATTTTTCCCATGACTGTCTAAGCCAACCTGTTGATTGGGCTTGACGTATAAGTAGTCCTCAACGTACAATCTGGGTCTAGAATTTCCTTTGCTTAATAAGGTTGTTTTAAATAAGTCACACCCAATTTTATAAGCTCTTTGGGCCATGGTTGTTTAACTGCAGTCATTAAGCGAATTGTGCAGTCATTAAGTGAATCTGGCTTGCCTAATGGACTGCTTGTTAGAACGCCGCCTGGAAAGGTCACAAACGGCAATAACCCGACCTCTCCAACTATTGTAAATACAAGCCAGTTGCTAAGTTTAACCACGTTGCAGTGGTCGTAATTGCGAGGTCACAAGTCATTTATTTCAGTGCCGTTGTGACTTAGAACAGTTGCTAAAAACGTGGTGATAAGTCAAGGACTATTTGTACGGTATGAACTCTGCCACTGTACATTGTTTGTTTATTGTACCTTCTTGAGAAACTTTTCTGATTTATTTAGTCACGAAGGATTTCATGTCATGTAACCGAGCGCGCCTGTGGCTGAAGAGATCTCACCGGAAAAGCATTTCAAAGGAAAAACAGAGTTCATCAGGCACATCTACACTTCCTCTTGTTTGGTGCCGATGAAAGTCACTGAGATGCATCAGGTTGCAAAGAGATTGGCTCGCACAACGGAGTCAGAGACAATTTAATAATTCATGTTTTTTATTTTTGTCCATTTTGCATTCCTGGCTGAGATAACGATCTCAACGATCTCAATTCAA
The DNA here is from genome assembly GCF_049901735.1 of Notechis scutatus. NCBI lineage: Eukaryota > Metazoa > Chordata > Lepidosauria > Squamata > Elapidae > Notechis > Notechis scutatus. The sequence continues at coordinate 7,116,538 of NC_142024.1, read as the reverse complement.
ACAGATGTTTAGGGATTCCTGTCCTTTTTTTCGCCTGATTTTTTTTTTCTCACCTGATTTTTTGCAGCTGGTCCTTCGCTCTGCTCGTAGCCTCTAAATCTACCTATGCCTAGTGATGGATGGGAAGCGTCCCATTTCCCACGTGCAAATTCTGCCAAGTAATCAGACTTTGGGCTGGATTTGCATCTGTTTAGAACCAGAAGTGAGCCACTTGAAACCACAGACGATTGCAAGATTTACAAGTGCCTCTTTCCTCTTTCAAAAAAAAAAAACAACAACTTTGGGAAGGCAGTTTAGTCAACCTTCATATAATGAATAAATATTTCTTGCTCCTTTACAAAGAGGACAGGCAGCAGTTCCTCCTTGTGGTTTTATCCGGATGTTCTTGGTGATCACTTTTGAGGAATTCTCACCGAAAATGTAAATATATTTGGCTTTTCCAGATAATTTATCCTTCTCTCGCTGGTTTCTCCAGAAACAGTATTTTTTCCAGAAAGCCGGACAATTTTATTGAATGCGCTTTCTTGCATTTCCTTCATGGGTGGTGCTTTGTATTTTCAGAGACTCAAAATTAAAAACAGTTTTTGAGAAGGTGCTGAGAAATTATCTCTGAGAAAGATTCCCCTTCTCTTTCCTACCATTTTCCATTCTGCTGCTTCTCTCCAACCCCAAAGGCAAAGGTGTTGAGAAAATTAAATCTGAGATAACAGGGCAGTTTCTTTTCATAGACGAATATTCCACCAGTGAAAGGAAAAAGATTCCCGTAGGACGTTGGTGCCGCAATGGATTTCTCCCGATAAAACGTGGTAGGAGAAAAAATCGTCAATGAACGTGCAGGAGAGGCCCAGTGGCTCCAGGAGGGAGCGGACTTTCACTTCCAAGCAACACTGGCCATGGATGATGGGTCCATATGGCTTGGGAATACCCAGGTGTTTCCCTAAGACAAGCATATTTACCTGCAGAGAAGACAAAAGAATTGAATTGATTTCTCTTCCATCTCTTCCTTCCAAGCAGAATAACAGAGTAGGAAGGGACCTTGGAGGTCTTCTAGTCCAACCCCCTGCTTAGGCAGGAAAACCCTATACCCTATACAATCTCTTCTTTAAAACTTCCAGTGTTGGAGCATTCGCAACTTCTGGGGCAAGTTGTTCCACTGGTTAAATTGTTCTCACTGTCAGCAAGTTTCTTCTTAGTTCTAAGTTGCTTCTGTCCTTGATTAATTTCAACTCATTTGTTGCTTCTTGTCCTGCCTTCAGGTGCTTTGGAAAATAGGTTGACCCCCTCTTCTTTGTGGCAGCCCCTCAAATATTGGAACACTGGTAGTTCTTTTTTTCATTAAACTAGACGTACTCAATTCCTGCAACCATCCTCCAGCCCCCTAATCATCGTTGTTGCTCTTCTCTGCACTTTTCTAGAGTCTCAACACCTTTTTTTTAATGCTGTGGCAACCAAAACTGGATGCAGTATTCCAAGCGTGGCCTTACCAAGGCATTATAACACGGTGTTAACACTTCACACGATCTTGATACTCTCCCTGTGTTAATGCAGCCTAGGATTGTGTTGGCTTTTTGGGCAGCTGCAGCACACTTGTGACTGTTACATCAGCGCCCAAAGCATCCCTTCATTCAATTTTGTAAAGGACGCCTTGTTGCCCAGAATTGAGTAAAATTATTCCCATCCTGATGTCTTTTTTTTTATCTGCTAAGTGGTTTAAAGTCTAAGCTTCCCTTTTTTTGAGTCAACAGGAGTTAGCCATTGTTCGTGATTAGAAGCCATGGCTTGGAGTTACCAGTGCTGGTTGGCCATTGTCTTCCTTGCTAAACTTCCACCCCAAGTAATTTTTTTAAAGAAAAACTCCCTTTTGGCCACTACCCATTTCAACATAAAGATATTAAATGCAACACTAGGATAAGAACATTAAGGAAGTTTTCCAGTTTATCCCTTTGGCAGATGGAAAGTGTGGTAGATTATTCCAAAGTTGTTGTTTTTTCAGAAGGAAACTGAGCTTTCCTATTTTTCTTTGAAGACATTTCACTTCTCATCCTCATTCTTCAGAGCTGAAGAAGCTTCTTGGATGAGAAGTGAAACATCTTTGAAGAAAAACAGGAAGGTCCAGTTGCCTCTTGAAAAAGCATCTTTGGGACAACCATGGCCTGGATCAGGGGTCCCCAACCACCGGTCCGTGGAACAAGTCCTACCGGGCCGCTGGCTTGCTGGGTGCCGCCATCTTGTTTTGATGAAAAAGTGCTTCCGGTGAGCTTTTCCGGGTAGAAAGGTCACTGGAAGCACTTTTTCATCAAAACAAGATGGCGGCGCTGGCTTCGGTGAGCTTTTCGGGTAGAAAGCCATTTCTACCCGGAAAAGCTCACGAAGCGCCGCCATCTTGTTTTGATGAAAAAGTGCTTCCGGTGAGCTCACGGAAGCACTTTTTCATCAAAACAAGATGGCGGGCCCAGCTGATGTCGGTAATGGCCGCCATAAAAGGTTGGGGATACCGGGCCGCGGCGTAAAAAGGTTGGGGATCACTGGCCTGGATGACTGAAAATCTCCATAGACATGGTAGATTATAAATCTCTGTTGTTCTATCCGGGGAACTTTAGAATTGAAACCCAGCCTGGGTGCTGGCTGAGTCCCGTAGGATGCTCAGGAGGAATGCTTGCTTTGGGAACACCAATGAGAAGGAGGGTCTCTCACCATGTCCGGGAACAAGGCTGTCGCAGTGGATCCTTCAAGAGTGAAGAGCTGGGGGATATCAATGATGTCTCGTTCGGTCAGTCCGAGTTCCCGCTTTAAAATACTCCGGTTCCAGTCAATGCAACTCTGCAAAGAGGAACAGAACGACAAGGTGCACGATGCAAGTGGGCTCCCATCAGGTTAAATCAGGGGTCTCCAAACCTGGCAACTTTTAAGACTTGCGGACTTCCACTCCCAGAATTCCTCAGCCAGCAGTGGAATGCTGGGAGTTGAAGTCCGCAAGTCTTCAAAGTTGCCAAGTTTGGAGACCTCTGGGTTAACGCTTTAATTCATACTACTTGTCCTTGAGGCATTTGATACCTCTGGCTTGACATTCTTCTCATCAATGTCCCGAGTTTAACGTCCAAGTAATGATCTATTACAGGTAGTCCTTGACTTATGTCCACAATTGAGCCCAAAGTATCTAATTGAGATGATTATTAAGTGAATTTTGCCTCATTTTACGACTTTCCTTCCCCAATGGTGAAGTGAATCACTGCAGGCCTTGCGTTAGTAACAGGTTGTTAAGTGAAACGGGCTTTCCGCATTGACTTCGCTGATTAGAAGATCACAAAAAAGGGATCGAATGACCCGTGATGTGTCATAAATATGAACCAGTTGCCAAGCATCCAAATTTTGATCACCTCTGACCATGTGGATGCTGTACTGGTTGTAAGTGTGAAAAATGTGCCTAAGTCACTTTTTTCAGGGCTGTTGTACCTGTTGTACCTTTGAATAGTCACTAAGTGAGCCCTTGTAAGTCAAGGTCTGCTTGTCTCAATTCCTATGAAATAGGTTGGGTTGAGAGAGAATAGGAGCCTAGAATCACCCCGGGAGGGTAGATTTGAATCTGGACCTTCATCAGTACACCACAGAGCAGGGGTCCCCAACCACCGGGCGCGGACCGGTACCGGTCCGCGGAACAAGTCCTACCGGGCCGCTGGTTGCTGGCGCCGCCATCTTTTTGATGAAAAAGTGCTTCCGATGAGCTTTTCGGGTAGAAAGCTCACCGAAGCATTTTTCATCAAAAAGATGGCGGCGCCCAGCTGATGCCGGTACCGGGCCGCGGCGCCCAGCTGATGCCGGTACCGGGCCACGGCATAAAAAAGGTTGGGGATCACTGCCACAGAGGCTTTAAATTTCTTTTTTTTTTTCATATAGGATTTAACTGTCACACCAGGCTGTCCAACTTTGTCACTTTTAGAGGTGTGGGATTTTGCTTCCTGTAATTCCAGCATGTTTGAAATTTAAAACATATTTGATAAGGTGTAGTTCTGGTTAATAATTTGTCCTTTGAAAGAATATTAGGGTTCCAGAAACTTAATTGTTTGCCCTTGTCCTGATGAAGTGGTTCGACAAGAATACAACAAGAAGGGTGGGACATATTATAGAAAGGGACATGTAAACTTAAAAAATACTTGTGGTTGTTGATTTAAGGAGAGGTTTTAATCTTTCTAAAACAAAACAATAGTTCTTTGCTCAGCTGAGGACTCCAAGGAGGTAGTATAAACTATGTGGTATTTCAAAGGATAATATACCCGTTTTCCATCGGATGCAGTTTTTTTTTTTAAACCAAACAAAAATAATTTTTCCAGCTTGTTAGGAAGTAAGAACCTAGGATTTGAAAACAAGTAGCTGATAACTCCTTATTACAATTATTTGACAGACGTTAGATCCAAAAAGAGGATCTGACACCAATGAAAGAAGGAAATTACTAAAAGTGACCTAGACAAAATCTTAGAAGTTGAATGTTGCAAACCAGCTTCTTAGAAAAGTCGTACACAAAGGAGCATCTTAAGATTCTGGGTTCATTTTTATATCTCTAAATAATTGGTCAATGGTTCCTTAACGGTTGGGAATTAATTATGCAATGGAGAATTTCTGCCTTTTCTTTTTTTTTAATGTGGTGTATTTCAGAAATCTTTGCAAAGGAGAAAAACGCACTTGAATTTCCTACCTAGTGTAGAAAATGCCACGCTTTTGTTACTGTTTTTTACCTGAACATATTTGCTGTCTTGGCGCAAATTTCTGTCCATCAGGATCTCATTGAGGGTAATTTTACCCACCTTCCTTAGACCTGGAAAAAAATAAAGATTTATACGTCAGGAAGTGTGGTCTCCCATGGAATCAGCCAGGAAGAATAATGTTGGAGCTCACCTTCAAATAGGGCAGCATTCCCATAACCTTCTTTTTGCTTTTCTTCAAACAGCTTCAAGCAAGCAAGGGGACTAGCCAGAAGCAGCCGGAAACCCTGCGCGGAGACACCCCACCACCCAGGAGGGTAAGTATCTGAGTTAAATTTTATTCCCATGGTATAACTGGATGTGGGATGTTTGCTGTTGTTTGCTTCCTGCAATGCCAGTTGAACTAACATGCCAGTGTAGAGTTGTAATTGCAGGAATGTTCCTATCTTGGATGGCAAACCTCAGATAAAGAATGTTTACAAGCAAATACAACTCAGGCAAACAAAGTCACTCATCTAATGGAGGATTAGAGAGAGGAAGTAAATATATGTTAGACTTTAACTAGAGATAATTAATTGTGTTAATTACTATTATGCTAAACAGTAACGAAAGTTAAGCAGTAACCAGAGTTAACCAATGTTGGAGGATTACTAAAAATGTGTATAAATGCAAGACTAGACTCCAGTAAAGTTCATCATGATTCAGTTGATCATGAACAAACAACTTGACTGCCTCGTCATTACAACATGCCAGTTAGTTAATTAGAATGCCAATAGAGATAGTTCTAATCTTACAACCAGAATGGAGACCAAGAGTCCTGTCGCTAAGTGAGACAGGCCACACCTGGAATACTGCAACCAATGTTGATCACTATGCTACAAAACAGGTGTTTAGACTTTGGAAAAAGTTCAGAGAAGAGCAACTAAGATGATCAAAGACCCGGAGACTAAACCATATGAAGATTGAAGGTTGGAGGATTTGGGTATGGCTAATCTAGAGAAAAGAAGGACTAGGGGAGACATGATAGCAGGATTCCAATATTTGAGGGGCTGCCACAAAGAGAAGGGGGTCCAATTATTTTCCAAAGCACCAGAGGGCAGGACGAGCCTTCTAGTCCAACCCTCTGCCGAATTCCCCCATCGATCCATACCTTATTTCCTGGAGCCGGAACGAAGCTCAAGAATTCATCCACGTGACCCACTGTCAGCCAGTCTGAATAAAGCTCTACAGGAGCTTGAACTTTCTGAGCGTAAAGAAAATCTCGGACAACTTTTGTCATTTTCCTGTTGCCGGATCTAAAAGCGTTGGATAAAGAGAGAAGGTGGGAAATGCAGAAGCTCTAGAACAATACAGATTTCTTACATGTTGAGAAGGGACCTCTTGGGGATGTCTCTTTTGAGGTAAAGCTTACAGAAAAAGTCCAGGTTTAGGTTGCCTCTCGCTCTACATTATTGGTGGGGTAAATAGAAGATTTTGGTGAGGGCTTCCTGACCTTGGCCACCAAATGAGAAAAGAGAAGACTCTAATGTTTGGAACGATGGACTGCAAAAGGAGAAGAGGACGGCAGAGGATGAGATGGTTAGACAGAGTCATTGACTCAACCATTGACTCAACCATTAAGCAGACTAAGCACGTGTTTAGCGCACCAGGCCCAAAGGGGACACCACAAACACTTTGATGTAGGTTTCGTTTGTATAGTATGTACAAAGGAAGGGGGCACCAAGATTTGTCAGTGCTTAGGGCACCAGGGAGCCTTAATCCGCCGCTGGACGCAAGGAACGTGATTTTGGGCAAATTCCAGGAGACTGTGGAGGACATTGGGGTGGCTGGCATGCCGTGGTCCATGGAGAGTCAGACACAACTTGGCAACCGAACAACAAAATGCTAGACCATAAATGGCCATGGGTCTTTTCCCTGGCTCTCCAGCCTTCACCAAAGGCCTTGGTTACAAGGAAAAGAGAAGAAGCAGGAAGGCGGGTTAGTGACCCCCTCCGCTCATTGCAGTCATCAAAACTGGTTCGAGTACAAAGTACCAAAGCCCCTTGGTGGCTGGGGAATTCTGGGAGTCGAAGTCTTAACGTTGCCAAGGTTGGGAAGCTTGGAGGGAGGAGCAGATCATCTGTAGAGATTCTCCGTCATCCAAGTCATGGTTGTCCCAAAGGTTGGGAACTCTGCAGACTTTTAGCTATACAATTTGGGATGAACCCCCTTTGAACGGTGTGGGAGAAGGAAGGGATTTCCAGAGAGGAAAAAATTGCAGACTACAGGAACCAGAAGCACCACTCGGGTGACTCTGAGGACACAGATAAACCTCCAAGTGGCCTGAACGACCCTCTAAAAGGATGCCAATGACCAGCTGTCTGCAAGGAATATCAATCCTTCCCTTCCCCACTATCCTGTCAGAGCTGAAGAAGCTTCTTGGATGAGAAGCGAAATGTCTTCAAAGAAGAGAAACAAAGAAAAGCATCTTTGGAAGGAGCACCTCATTTTCCTCTGCAGCTGTTCTCAGCCACGGGAAGCCAGATTTGCTCTCTCTCTCTTGCTATTTCCTCCATCGGCAGGACTAGTTTTAATCACAGGTGACTTTGGTGCTTGAACCAGTTGGGTGACTGCAAGGAGCAGACGGGTGATTAACTTGCCTTCCTAGTGTTTCTCATTTACTTTTGCTGAGCGTGGTTGGTTGGCGGATGGCATTCAGGGAAATAAATCTCCGTTTCTTTGCAACCAAGGCATCTACAGACTTGGCCGCCCAAGGACATGCAGGCTGGAGAGCCAGAGAAGAAAACGACCCATGACCATTTATGATTTAGCTTTCTGTTGGTCAACTGCTAAATCGCGTCCCGACTCTTCACCACCCCATGAACCACAGCATGGCAGGACTGCCTGCCCCCCCCTCCCCGAGTTTGCCCAAATTCACGTTCGTTGTGTCGATGAATCTATCTAACCATCTCATTCTCTGCTATGCTCATCTCCTTTTGCCTTCCATCTTTCCCAACATCTTCTCCAAGGAATCCTTCTTCTAATTTGGTGAGCAAACTATTTGAGCTTCAGCGTCAGTATCTGACCTTCCAAAGGACAGTCTGGGTTGATTTCCTTTAGGATTAACTGATCAGATCTCCTTGCAACCTAAGAGTCTCTCAAGAATCTTCTCCAGGACCATAGGGTCTGACTACCTGGATGCAGGTTTTTGGGGGACCAGTGGTGGTGTTGGCTCCTGCAAGTGGTATAAACTCCTTGGTTGTATCAACGGGCAAGGAATCAAAATCACGTGAAGTATTACTACCACTTTATCAATCCTTAGTAAGGCCACCCTGGAATACTGCATCCATTTTTGCTTACCGCATTACAAAAAAAGATGTTGAGACTTTGGAAAAAGTACAAAGAAGAGCAACTAAGATGATTAAGAGATCAAAACATATGAAGAACATTTGCAGGATTTGGGTTTGGCCAGTCTAGAGAAAAGAAGGACTAGGAGGGACAGGATAACAGTATTCTAGTATTTGAGGGGCTGCCACAAAAAAAAAGAGGGGGTCAACTTATTTTTCCAAAGCACCAGAAGGCAAGACAAGAAGCAATGCAAACTCATCAAGGAGAGAAGCAACCTGAAACTAACGGTGAGGACAATTAACCAGTGGAACAGCTTGCCACCAGAAGTTGTGAGCACTTCCTCACTGGAGGTTTTTAAGAAAAGACTGGATAGCGACATTGTATAGGGTCTCCTGCTGGAGCAGAGGGTTGGACTAGAAGACCTCCAAGGTCCCTTCCCACTCTATTCTGGTTGATTGAAGTATTAAAGAGTGATGGAAAACAGGGGCATCAAGACTTCCTTACCCAGGAAAACTGCTGCCGATGAGGATCCGTCCCAAGGAATAATCTCTTCCCTTGACCGAGACAGGTGGGCTGACATCCAGGTTACCAAAAGAGTCCAGACTGGACACTCTCCCGTTCTTGGGCTCCCGAGTGACATACCCAAAATCAGGGCCCTTGATGACAACAAAGACAGAGGATAGAGCATTGTAAAAGCCCCGAAAAGATGATTTTAAAAAATAATAACAGACTCCCTGAAGAATCATCTATCCCTTGGAAGCCGAATCCTGTTATTTATGGCGCAAAAATGTTGTTTGCATTTTTTTCGCGGAGGACTTTTCCTCGTTTTTTGTGAAAGAGGATTACTTAGTGCAGCTCAGATTCCTTCTGGCTGAAAGTCCGTCCTTATTCTGTCGAGGTTCCTCAGAGAAAGGAAAGACGGTCCTGTTTCTTTTCTGTCCTTCTAAGGAGAGGAGAATCCGGTCTTTCTTGGCCAAGAAAGGATGGGAGAAGTTGGCTTACCAGTATCTTCTTGAAAGGGAATTCCTTCAGACCCCGATTCCTGGGAGAATCGAAGACGACAGGGAAGGATTGATGAGGAGCCTCTACGTAACCAAATTCCATCTCATCCTATTGGGGAAAGAAGGACAGAATAACCAGAGTGGGAATGGAGTTGGACCTTGGAGATCATCTAGTCCAACTCCCTGACCAAGCACAAGATCCTATACCACGGGAACAAATGTCTATCCAGTCTGTTCTTTAAAAAAAACCTCCAGTGATAGAGAACCCACAACTTCTGGAGGTTCTACTGATCGTTTGATTAATTAATTGATTTTCACTGGTTAATCGCAGAAGAGATTTGGTCAAGGAGGAATTCAGTTTGGGTCCCCAATGGGTATACCTGAATCCAGCGGTCTCCCCTGTTTTCAACTTCTGGGCAAATGGTTAATTTGCAGTTGGCTTTCTTTGCAAGAAGTTTGATGGCCTCCAGGAATTTTTCGTTGGAGTTGATACCCTTATCAATGCTAAACGAAAAAGAAGATGGCGACAGGAACTACAACGGAGAAATTTAGATGACCAAGGAACGCTCCCTTAATTTAGGAGGCCTTCTTCATAACTCCCCCAGTTAAATTTCTGCCCTGCCCTCCTCTCGTTGGAGATGCGTTTCCAAAAATCTAAATTTAGGATTATTTTGGTGAATGAGTGTTGTTACCCCAAGGAAGGGGAAGGGGGAAATCTGCTGGTGTTTTGCCATTACCTGCAGACGAAGATCTCCAGGGGTCTCTGGGTGTTGGGGGTCATGAGCCAAGGGGCTACCTGGAAAACCACGGTATCCGTGAAAACTGGAGTGGCTGGTGAGGTCTGGAAAGAGAGGAGGGAAGAAAATGGATGACGTTAGGGCCAGCACCTTCCAACTCTAACTCGGGTTTCCTTCCAAAAAGTGGTCTGCAGGACAAAAAATGCTGGGTTTTCATCCAGTTATCCCATAGTTGCTTTTATATAAAGCAATCAATCAACAAGTCAGAGTCAATCAGAACAGAGTTGGAGGGGACCCTGGAGGTCTTCTAGTCCAACCCCCTGCTGAAACAGGAGACCCAATACCATTTGAGACAGATGGTTGTCTCTTCTCAAACACCTCCAGTGATGGAGCGCCCACAACTTCTGGAGTTATTCCACCGGTTAATTAGGAAGTTTCTCCTTAATTCCAGTTTGTTTCTCTCCTTGATTAGTTTCCATCCATTGATTCTTGTCCTGCCTTCTGGTGCTTTGGAAAATAAGTTGACATTCTCCTCTTTGTGGCAGCCCCTCAAATACTGTAATACTGCTATCATGTCACCCCCAGTCCTTCTATTCTGTAAGCTGGCCATACCCAATTCCTGCAACCGTTCTTTATATGTTGTCGTCTGCAGGCCTTTAATCATCTTAGTTCTTCTTCTTTGCGTGTTTTCCAAGATCTCAGTACCTTTTTGTAATGTGGTGACTATACCTGGATGCAGTATTCCAGGTGTGTCCTTACTAAGGCTTTATAAAGCAGTGCTAATACTTCACATGATTCTATGCCTCTGTTTATACAACCAAGGATTATATTAGCTTTTTTGGCACACTGCTGGCTCATGTTTAAGTGATTATCCACTGGGAAAGGATTTGTCCACTCCAAAGTCTCTCTCACAGTGACTGTTTTTGAGCCAGGTTTCACCTAATCTGTACTTGTACCTTTGGTTTTTTTCCTGCCTAAGTGTAAAATCTTTCTTTTCTCCTCATTAAAATTCATCTTGTTGGATAGGGCCTAGTCTATCCAAGCCATATATCTGCGATTGAGCGCTCCAAAACCAAACCTTAACGAATCATCTAACATTGGCATGAAAAACAGGCTGGAAATACCTCACCAACCTGTGTCTCAGCCTTTTTGAACTGGACATATCAAGGGTTATATCCAAGACATCTGGGTTTTATGATTGCCTCACAAAACAGCTCTGGATCTCCCCTGCATTGCCTGTGGCTTCAAAGGAACTATTTCTGTTTTGACTTATTGTTCTTTTCCAGGTTTATTAACTCCCCCAGAGTGACAGCTGTCAAACTGATATTGTGACAAATACAGGATGCTGTATTTTACAATGAAGACAGGGAAGCAGCAGAGGGATGAAGGCTAGGGAAAACCTATCTTACACCCAAAACACAGAGAATGGAGACCAAAAATAACAGGCTATATATGAATCATGGATTACAATAAAGAATATTTTACCGAGCTAGTCTGCTCCAGCAGCGTGGCGTTCAAGGACACGAAGCCGTTGAAGTCTCTGTCTGGGAAGGCGAGGCCTTCCACGTAAAACGTATGTTCTCCTCGTCCATCTGTAGGTTGTACTGTGTAGGACAGCTTGTCTGACCCCAAAATGTTCTCGTAGTTGGAGACGGAAGTGTTTTCTGTTGAGGGAACATACCCGGAGAGATTTCCATCCAATGGAAAGGAAGTCAACAGGAATAAATAATCACATGCCCTGGAACCAACGCCTCTCATTCAATTTGCAATGGAGGAAAACTCTCAGATTGGAGATGTTTTCTGGATCTACTGCAAATGCAGATGGTAGCATCTGGGTAAACTTTGAGCCTGAAAGCAAAGCCCGTTTTGGCCTGGTTGATTTCTAGAAAGGAAAGACTGAGAAAGACCCTACAAAGCTGCGTGGACATTTAATCCAATTGTCCTCTTATATAGAGTTAGGCTTCTCCAACCAGATGCTACAAAGCCTCCACACAATTTCCGGTTTCAAGCTCTTCCATTGCGTAGAAGACCAAGAGAATGGCTCAGAAGGACAGGGGGAACAAGCCGCTACCAAGGCAAGGTCCCATAAGAATGGTGTGATCCTGTTCCAAGAAACTAATCGGAGAGAATCTCTCAAGACAGATCCCGCCCTAGATCAAAACAGGGTAGGAGAAAGCCAAACCGACTTGCAAGGTTCTGTCACTTCAACTAAAGATCAAGAGCGATCAAGAGCAGTTCTGACCTAGTTGGCTTTGATCTCTTCATCTGGTCCACCTTGTTGGGCTGACCCATGGGAAAGGCAACTCGATGATATATTAACACACACACGCTAGAAGACTCCACCAAGCCAGGGAGGAAGGACCTAGCTACTTACCAGCCGCATGGAAAACTCTCACTTTCGCAGCATCAAACATGGAGATGTGAAGGATCAGTTTGTGGTTGTCGAAGATCCCGGCAGGGCTGTTGATATTGAGAATCACAAGGGACAAGTCTTGAAGATCTGGAGAAGAGAAGAGGGAGAAGGGTTTGGTACGGAGACAGTAGGCCATCAGCCACGTCATTTTGGGCCCTCACTAAGTGCAGGATTGAGTTGTGAAGAACTCAACTGTTGGATTCCTTCTGGAGGAAGTCTTAGGATGGAAAATAAACTAATCTTTCTTGCGGAGGCTTAGTATTATGAGCTACCCAAGAACCTTATTGGGTCATCCAAGACCCTCCTTTTTATCCCAAGAAAGGTGCAAAAATAGATCCATTTATTTCTACCTTGCTGATTTCACTATGTATTTCTCACTTCTGCACAGCTTTGATCCTACATTAAGCGGTGCGTTTCCCACTTTGGGTCGTCTCCTCGTTAGAAGATTGAATTGATTCCACCCTGAACTCATCCAAGCTTCCTTGACAGAACCTCTTCTGTCACCCTCAGGCAACAGAGCCAGGAGGAGAGTGACAGCCGTTGGTCCTTCTTTTCTCTTGGGGTTGGCTCACCTCTTACCAACCACCTGCCCTGCCCAGATGTGGCTGCTTCTTCAAACATTTATTATTCTCTGTCCTTCGAAGGGCCTCCGGTGAATGACACTCCATAAATATTGTCAGATTAAACAAGACAAGGACACAAGGATGATCCTTTTAAAATGTCAAATAGCAATAACAAAATACAATCATAAAAGAGCATTTGGCAGGTGGGGGGGATGTTTAGCCAGAAAGTCTTGAATCCAAAAAGTAAAATCTTCAGCTGGCCCCAAAATACAAAGAGTGTTGACATCAAGAGTGGCCTTCAGGGGAAGTTGACTCAAAGCACGGAGTCCCACCATGAAGAAGGCTTCAGATGTCCTGGGATTCAATCCTTCCATTGTTATATGGATGCCTGAATACCCACCTGCATGGGATCGCACATATGGATAGGTGTAGTCCATGTTTCCATGGCTTGGACCATCTCGGTCACAGTTCACCAACAATACCGCACCTTGTCCATCTGGTCCCCAGGTCCATTTGGTCTGTCGGGGGGAGAAGAAGAAAGAAGTGAAGGATTTCACTACGTCAAGGAGGACTTGAGTGCATCCAATTGTCTTCCAACATCTCTTCCAGCTTTAACGCAAAGAGGTTGTCCATGTTTCAGAACATCTCTGTTGACCTCCCTTCTCCAAGATGAAAGAACATAGCTCTGGACAAAAGTCCTTCAGTCTACATGACCAACGGAGTCTTGTCCAGAAATAGATCCTTGCGTCGAAATCCAACCTTACCTTGTTGGTAGCGTAATTCTGGACGGTTCCAGTTCGGCTGGTATCAGCGTCCAGGGAGAGGGCTAAGAGAGTGACAGAATTAAAACATTATCTTTCTTTTGCCTTTGGGTTTCACTTCTCAAGTCCAGGACTTCAAAAACAAGCATCCTGCTGTTCTAAAAGAGCTTGAAAACAGGTTTATCTTCCATGTTACCTAGTGTGACCAGAACTATAATTCCCACCCTGGTTCGCCATGGCTTCCTACCTACCCTTTACACAGAATGGCTGAGAAACCTTGCAAGGCTAATCCAAAACAAAGCCGGAATCCACAATTTCCCTGCAGGGTGGAGAAATTTTGAGAGGTGCGCCATCTCCTCCCCCTTGTGCCTTAAGAGCCCAGGAGAAAATACAGATTGCTGGCCAAGCCGATACTTACCTACACAGGTGATGTACACCCAAGCTTCGGCAATCGGTATGCGACCTGTTTGATCGTAATAGGACACTCTGACCTACAAAGAGAACAAACACAGCCAAAGTCACTGCTGAGCTGTCAGACAGGTTAATATGTCAGTTTCCCTCCTGTTGAGACATGACCAGTGGTGGGATTCAGCCAGTTTGCACCAGTTCAGCACAACCGGTTGTTAAACTTTCTGAGCAGTTTGTTGAACTGGTTGTTGGAAGAAATCATTACAGCAGAGAGAACCGGTTGTTAAATTATTTGAATCCCACCACTGGACGTGACCTGTGTGAGTCCTTATTCTGTGATGGCAACAGGAAATCCCACAGATGGCTGGACGTAGAGGTGAACTCAAAGGAGCACCTAACTCCAGCTTTACACCTCAAGAAGGGCTTACTTAGGAGTAGGACCTTGCCCACGGTCCCTCTGGGATTTCAGATCCTCTCTTCTGAAGACTCTCTCCACCAACCTGGCCCAAAGACCCATGGGATGCTATTCCCGACCATCTCGGTGGAGCATCAAGATGGCCCCCTCACCTTGTTATCGTTGACCGCACTGCTAAAAGCCTTCAGAGACACGATGACCTCGGTGTCTGCATCAAGAGACCACCTCTTCGAACCTTCAGGCTTGGGGAGGTGCCTGGGGTCGTAGGTCACGTAGACTTGGAGCCCTCCTGTGCCACGGGCTTCGAAAGAGGTGGCCCCCCTGGGCCTGGAACTAGGGTCAAGTCAAACAACACAGATCTGTGTGGAATTACTCGTTTCTTCAAGAAAGGTATGGCTGATCTAGAGGCAAGGCTTTATCTAGACTGCAGGTATCAATGGCCAACTTTTGTGTTTGGTCTTCGGTTTCTGGATTTGTGGCCAGGAAGAAGACTTGCAAAATCCAGAAGGATTTTGATGAATTTAAGCCCGAAGGCTGTGACTACTCCACGGTTGGGTTTAGAGCCAGAGGTGGGTATTCAGCAGGTTCTGACCAGTTCTGGAGAACCGGTAGTGGAAATTTTGAGTAGTTCAGAGAACCGGCCAACCCCACCTCTGACTGGCCCCACTCCCATCTATTCCCTGCCTCCCATTGAGTCCCAGCTGATCGGCTGGGTCTCCTTTGGTTGCCCTGCACAAGAGAACGGAACTGGAAAGCAGGTTATGGGGAGGGAAGGGGGATTTTGCAGTATATCCTACCCCTGCCACGCCCACCAAGCCACGTCCACAGAAAGTTACAATGACACTGAAAAATGTGACACATGGCCCTTCTTCACAGTTACGATCTCTGTAACATCGCCACGCGTCACGTGATCAAAATTCAGATATTGGCAACTGGCTCATATTTATGACGATCGCAATGTCCTGAGGTCATGTGATCCCCTTTTGTGACAAGCAAAACCAATGGGGAAGCCAGATTCACTTAACGACCATATTACTAACTTACTTATCAACGGCGGGGCTTCACTTAACCACTGGAGCCAAAAAGGTCGTAAAATGGAGCCAAAGTCACTTAACGAATGCCTCACTTAACAACAGAAATTTGGGGGGCTTTGTGGTCGCAGGCTACTTCTACTGACTACTGGCTGCCACAGTTTGGCAGTTCGATTCTTACCAGGTCGACTCAGCCTCCCATCCTCCTGAGGGGGGTCAAATGAGGACCCAGATTGTTGGGGGCAAAGAGGCTGACTCTTTAAAACCACGTAGAGAGGGCTGGGAATCA
Organism: Notechis scutatus; assembly: GCF_049901735.1. Taxonomy (NCBI): domain Eukaryota; kingdom Metazoa; phylum Chordata; class Lepidosauria; order Squamata; family Elapidae; genus Notechis; species Notechis scutatus. Next base: position 7,100,896 of record NC_142024.1, on the reverse strand, counting down.
CTGTCAAGCAGTATATAAGTCTAAGGGCTATTCCTATTAAGAGCCATGGAGGCACAGTTGTTAGAATGCAGCATTGCAGGTTCATTCTGCTAACCGCCAGCAGTTCAATCCTGACCGGCTCAAGGTCAACTCAAAGTCAACCTTCCATCCTTCTGAGGTGGGTAAAATGAGGACCCAGATTGTTGGGGGCAAGAGGCTGACTCTGTAAACCGCTTAGAGAGGGATTTAAAAGCACTGTGAAGCAGTATATAAGTCTTAAGTGCTATTGCCATAGGGAAGAAAAGGAAAAAAAATTACACAGGGAAGAAAAGGAGAGAGGGAAATGCTGTATAGGATGCGAAAGGATAAGTTTTATGAAACCGGATTTATATGTGGTGTTGGCTTCCTTCTCTTTCTTTTGTTCTCTCTCTTCAATGTCTTGAAGCGACTTGTTAAGTGATGATATATTACTCTGGCAGTACACTCAGTTGCTCTCAAAAGGGGAGAATCCAAGGCTATAAATCTTCCCGCAAGTCCTTCTATCAGTGTTTCCTCTTGTAGCTGCCTTCCGTAGGATTTACAAGCTGTTGCAGTACAGCCGACGGACCAACAGCTTTGTTGCGAGAATTTATACGAATGCTGCTTTAATCCATATAAGTGAATTATATGAAAAGAGGCTCCGATTTTTCCCTCCTCCCTCATCGGCTCCTTAAAAGTCGATCCTGCCATGCAAAATTAAAAAAAAACAACCCTCTGCAAACTTTTAACCTACTCTCAACGCACTCCGTATACACCAAGGAGAAAAATGGCAAGAAATTGATGCAGCCAAGAAAGTAACCCAGAATCTTGGGTAGTCTTAAATGTGGACAGTTTGAATGACGGATTTATTTTGACAGGATTTTCTGCAAGCCAGAAAGGGTTGATTGAGTACAGAAATTGTGACATCAAACCACCCTTTTTGCTGAAATCATTTTACATTCCAGGATTTTTTTTACTGCTGAATCCTGTGATTTTTCCTCTCTGCAGCCTGCAAACATTCCAAATTACTCACGAAGGTGACCCAGGATTACTCAGTATTGTTTTTTTTTAAATCCTTTTTCAAAATAATGCATGGACATGTTTTTTTCTGTCTTACCTATGTGGTTGGACAACAATTGCGTACTTTTAGAAGGAAATGCAGTGGGGCCTCCAAAAATGTCATTACACCCACATTTTAAACAATGCCTCCTCACTTGAGCCATGGTGGCATTTTATCTTTCTAACATCAAGACATAAAATGCACCGCTATGCTGAAATAAACAGTGGAAAATGTCATCAGCAAGAAAAGCCAATTTTTCAGACAATCCTCACTTGGAGCAGATTAAGTTTTCGGTGAACTCAGAAATGTGTGTTGCATTCAAAAGGATTTTTATGCCTAAAATTGTACATGTTGGCACACCAGGGTTTCTTGTCCTACTGAAAATTGCAAACTGAAAGCAACAGAAAGAAAACGTCCAGAAATCTTTCATTTTTTTTTTAGGAACATTTTCTCAAACAGTGTGTTTGTGAAATTCCTTGGAGTTGTAAAATATAGTTCCTATCAACTTTTTTTTTTTTTTTTTTGCACAATTTGGTTTTCTCTGCACATTTTTTTCTGCAAAAAAAAACACAAACAAACCCAGATCTAGGTGTGACGGGACAGAAATAGCACCTTGCTCCCAGGGGTGTGCACCACTCACATCTGCATTTCAGGTTTTTGCACGCCTAATTTACGTTTTCAATGATCTCTCCCCCCCTCCCTCCTCTCTCTCTCTCCCTCTCTCTCCTCTCTCTCTCTCTCTCTCCCTCTCTCTCTCCTCTCTCTCTCTCTCCTCTCTCTCTCTCTCCTCTCTCCCTCCTCCCTCTCTCTCTCTCTCTCTCTCTCTCTCTCTCTCTCTCTCTCTTATCGTAACACGATTTGACCTGAAGCCCAAATGTTGTCATTGGGATTCAAAATTAAGATCCTAGAAAAAGTTGTGTTTCGTAGGATGCAGTGTTATCCATTTCTTCTTTGCCTTTATGAAAGTGAGGGAAGAAAAAGGCATTTTGGTCCTCTTTATCAAGAAAACAATGTAGATAACATTCACCGGCTCTCGGGGAATTAGGCTGAGCTCGAAGAAAACTTGAGATAGAAGCCAATTTGCCTTCTGCAAGCTCAGGAGACTGAAAAACAAGTGATAATCAAATTCTGCAGAACTAAAGCTAAGATAGCCTTTGTTTTCTTTCTACTCTCTTTTTTTAGATAGCTTTTAAAAAGGAAAAAAAACTATAACACATTTATTTTTCATTCTTAGTAGTTCCTGGGGAAAGTCGGGAGGCTAACAAAGAGACAATGATTTCTTTCTTTCCTGACTGATCCTTGAAAAAGTTTGCATTCGATCATTTCTGGCAATGCATCGTTCTAAACTACGTTGGGAAGACCATTTATTCGACACTAATTTTTTTTTTAAAAAAAAACAACTTTAAATAGCATTCATACAATCTGTCCTGCAGTTTTCTCCCCCATATATTATCTCTGTCCTTCTGAGTGAACTTGGATGGTCATCCGCAAGAGGTGTGGAGGTGGAAGGAGAAGGGGGGACTTGCAAAGGCATCACTCAAGCTGAGATTGGAAGACCAGGCCCCACAAGGTCTTTTGCACGCAACACCAACTTTCTTGAAGAATCACGGGACTTACCTCTTGATGTCTAAGGAAATCTCGGTCCCCAGGACACAAACCGCGTAGCTCGGCTGCTTGGTGGACACGTGAATTACCCTCTGCTTGTTCATCGTGGTGTCCATCAAACCAGAGCTCCAGATAGGAAGAAGCCAAGGTTTATTTTGTGGTTAAACCAGCATGGTTAGCTCAGGAGATAGAAGTCAGTCCTTGTTCTCCTTGTCTGACATCCTAATGGGTAGCTTCTTCTTCTTCTTGACTTCTCCAGCTTTTATAGACTGTTCTGGGGGAAGAACGAGGAGGAAGAGGAGGAGGAACGATGAGTGAAATCCAGCCTAAGTCTCCATCAAGGCTGAGGACCAGGCAACGTTGGGTCATCAGGGAGGTCCTCCTTAAACTAAAAAGGGCAGGTATGAGAAATGCTATAATTTAGTTATTCCGGTGTGTTTTGAGAGAGTTAGTCAGACGGCCATCAGGTTCTGTGTTTGGTTGGCGAGAAGTAATAGCTCAGCCAGGAATGCTTAATTCCCAGAGTACTGTACATACAAATACATGATTTCCTTTTCTCTTTCATCACTATTGTTTTTCATTCTTTAAAGAGGTGACTTCTAAATCACTGTGCAGAATTGCCCTACTCTTTCAAGAGTTTTTGCTTGGCTGGCTTCCCGCAGTTGACGAGAACAAAACATGGCAAAAAAACAAAAAACAAAATGAAATTAAGAAAAGGCGCGTAGGAAAACCCAAACAATATTTTTAAGTGGATCGTGCACCATCTTTCTAAGTTTTCTGGCAATGTCTTTTTTTTCTTTTTTCACCTATTGCAGAGTGCTTCGCCAGGAAGCTAAAAATATTTTTGCTCCCACTCTGTCCGCTTAGGATAAAAACCCACGTTCACTCGTGAATCTGCCACAATAAATTGGTTAGTTTTTAAAGGAAGACTTAACAGCAGAGGAAAGAATTATTACGATTCGAGAAAGGGGGTCTTTTTACTCTATTACGGGTCTTAGAGAAAATCGGCTTTAAAGAAAATGCAGGAAGACAAAGCTGATAGGTCGATAAATGGATAATCCACAGGGAGCTGCAAAGCATCAAGACTTCACCCCTTGTGAGTTCTGCAGTGCAGTGTCCCACTTCATGTGGCGTGGTGGGTGAAGGAAAGTGTGCATGAGGGACTCCATGTGCTGATGACCCTGTGCTGATGACCCTTGTCTTGGAGTCTTCTGTTGCTTGCTATCTCCTGATCTTCACTGGCCCAGAAGAAACTTCCGTCAAAGTTGGCCTGCCTACACCTGACAGCTCTAGAGGCACCACCAATCTTAAGTTGGGGGAGGTGGTTGGTCGGTGCAGAAAAACGTCGCTAGTCCTCAAACTTACACCTTTTCATTCAGTGCCCATTGGAAGCTACAAGGGCGCTGAAAAACGGTGAGATATGACTGTTTTTTCACTCTTTTCAGTGTTTGGCCAGCTAGTTGGGGGCAATGAAGAGGCCATTTACCTGCCTATACCTGGTTGGGGTGAAGATTTATTAGGTTAGCCAAATTGCTTGGATGGGATGAGGGGGGGGGGAGGAGGGGTGCTGCGTCCCTGAGCAGGAAGGCCAAGACAAAGAGAATTATTGGCTATGAAATGGGGAGGGGTTTATAAGTACACTCTGCTTTGAACCCCTTGAAATCTGGTTTACCATTTGCAGTGAGCGCTAATTTCAAGAGGATGTTTCATTTATTAAGGGTTTATTCTGCCCATCTCACCGCTGCTGCGTTTAGCGACCAGGTGATGAGAAGTGAATTGGACAGGACCAAAACTCCCAAGTCTGTTCGGATAAGGTCTTGTTTGCATGGAATCCTAGGGCTGGGCGGGACTTTAGAGGTCTTCTAGTCCAGCCCCCGGCCCCAAAGCATCCCAGACAAATGCCTGTGCACTCTTTTTCTTGAGGACTTCGAGCAAGGGAGCACCCGTAACACCTGGAGGTAATAATTATAATTATTACAGGTGTCCCTGTGACAACCCTGTGACCAAGGCAGGCTCTTCTTCGTGGTGTCACTGGTGTTGATGGCTACCCAACCAGAAGCAGCCTTGTTCTTTGCTAACCTCCTCGATCTTCTCCCCTAAGGGGAGATGCCCAGTATCTCTTGTGGCAGGGAGTTCCATGGTTTAACTAATGCACGATCTAACCCCTCTCCTCCCACTTGATTCAATTCCCACATTTGGAGTTCCTGCTTACATTTATGCAACTGTCCATGGTCCTGCCTTCTGTCTTCCGGAAAAGGTGCAAAAAAGGTGCCTTCTGCCTTCTGAAAAAGGTGCACCTGGTTCACTTCTGGGGTGGAATTCACCTCCTCTGACTGGATCCAGGGGAGGGGCAGAGCAGGGGAAGTGAACAGGTAGGGAAGAATGCCTGTTTGCAGAGAAATTTCTTGACTTCTCCTGGGCTGGAGTTTGGCCCTTGGACACATAGGTGTTGAGATGATGGCCACCGCCTGGTTCTGGGTGTTAAAAACATCAGAGTTTGTGCCCAGCAGCCACAACCATCTGCCAGGGCTATTAGCACCTCTCTTTGTCAAAATGTTCCTTCCAATTTGTCACGCTGATGGCAGGGAGGGCTGTGGAAAATCTCTTCCTCCGCAACTGGTTAGGTGGGTTTCCTGTTTTTCTGGCGCTGTGGCGTGTCTCCCTCAAGAATGTCCATGAAGAGGTTGGATTTGGGGTGACAGGGAGGGCGGGACAACCCAGACGGGGTTTGGGATCATCGTTGGCGCTGAAAGAGAGAGACGCTTTGAGCACACCTTGGTTAATTTATTCATGACTCATTCTCAGACATAGAAATGGCTCTACGAAGTTCCCAGTTGGGAATACCTGACTGGAGAATCCCTCTGGAGGCGCTGATGGAGCAGCCGGGAGCAGCCACCTGGCTAGGCACCTGCTTCCCAGAAGGACGCACTGCTGCCTCTAGTGGTGGGAGAGGCCGAAGCAGGCAGGTACCTCAGCAAATTGAGATATTCTCTATGGGAATCCTCGACCTACGACCAGAATTCAGCCCAAAATGAGGAGGCCTTGGTGCTCTCTTGAGCTTGCTTGCAGACATTTCATTACCCTACCTAGGTAACATCATCAGTGCTAGTACCAAAGAGGGAGGGAGGGAGGAGGGAGGGGAGGGGAGGGAGGAAGGAGGGAGGAAGGAAGGAAGGAAGGAAGGAAGGAAGGAAGGAAGGAAGGAAGGAAGGAAGGAAGGAAGGAAGGAAGGAAATGAGAAGAAATAAGGAAGACAATGAGAAGAATAGAAAGAAGGAAGGAAGGAAGGAAGGAAGGAAGGAAGGAAGGAAGGAAGGAAGGAAATGAGAGGAAATAAGGAAGACAATGAGAAGAAGGGAAGGAAGGAAGGAGGGAAGGAAGGAAGGAAGGAAAGAAGGAAGGAAGGAAGGAAGGAAGGAAGGAAATGAGAAGAAATAAGGAAGACAATGAGAAGAATAGAAGGAAGGAAGAAAGGAAGGAAGGAAGGAAGGAAGGAAGGAAGGAAGGAAGGAAGGAAGGAAGGAAGGAAGGAAGGAAATGAGAGGAAATAAGGAAGACAATGAGAAGGGAAGGAAGGAAGGAAGGAAGGAAGGAAGGAAGGAAGGAACGAACCTTAGGTTGAAATGAGGGGGTCCTTGGTGCTCTCTGAAATTGCTTGTTTTCTTCCAGACGTTTTATTACCCTAACTAGCCAACATCATCAATGCTAGTAAGGAGAGCTGTTTGCTTTCAGCTAGTACTCCTTACTAGCACTGATGATGTTACCTAGTTAGGTCATGAAACGTCTGCCAGAAAACTAGCCAGCTCAGAGAGCATCAAGCACCCCTCAAGTCAACCCTGAGCCACAAATAGTCTTTATTCAGCCCCAAAATTTCTGTTGCTAAGGGAGATGTTTGTTAAGTGAGCTTTGCCCCGTTTTACGTCCTTTCTTGCCTCCGTCGTTAAGTGAATCACTGCACTGGATAAGTGAGTGACCCGGTTGTTAAGTGAATCTGGCTCCCCCCCATTGATTTTGCTTGTCGCAAAAGGGGATCACATGACCTTGGGACACAGCACCGGTCATAAGTATGAGTCAGTTGCCAAGCATCTGAATTCTGATCACTGGGTGATTTATGGGTGCCCAACCTTTTTATTTATTTTAAGTTCCCCTGAAAGCACTTTAAACCCGGCCTAACTATTTTTAAAAGCCATCTGTTTCCAAGAATGTGGAGGTTGTAAAATCTCTTATCCCTGGGATTTGTGACTCTCTCAATTCGGATTAATCGATTTTGCCATTTCATCAAAGGCTAATACTGTGATAAACGGCAGGTGGGTGGAAATTCTAAGCATCTCAGCCTCTGGCTATAAAAGGAGGAAAATGTTGCTAGTCCTCAGGGGTGAGAAGGTTCGTAAACAGAGCTGAAATAAATAATGCAAAACAAAAACTAAAAACAAAACCTAGTTTATTTTCAGCCTGAAACTCATAAAAGGAAATAGTTTTAATTAAAGGAAATTGTTGAACCTAAGACCACTAGGGGGCAGCTTCTGCGAACGGAGCCTTAAACCATCGCACCATTAATTTTTATCACATTTAATTTAACACACGCACAAACACACTGCCAGATAGACTTAGTGAGGCCGAATCCCAAAACTGAGGTTTGGGTCCAAGCCTTCGCAGGACCTGAAACCTTTCCCAAAGACATCGTAATCCAGGATTCGTGGTTTGTTGATTTCTACATTCTGCCGCAGCTGAGGCCAGTCCAGTTCATCCCGGCTTAGCAGAATAGCTGGACCTTGTCAAGGAGCTGTTTGTCACCCGGTCCTTTGGATCGGAGTCCACAGAAGCTGGCATTTCAGAAATGAGCCCAACTCAGGATGATGGTCCCACCTTAAATCCCCTTAAGTACGGTTAACCTCGTTGCCCGGATGAGCCCTTTCGATCCCACCCCCCGAGCAGCTGCTGGCTGGGCACAATCCAGCACCTTGCTGGCTTGTTCCTTAGGGTTACGTGCATTGTTTTTCTTTAATTTTTTAGAGTTCACGTCGGTTGTCTGAAATTGGAAGAATAAATAAACGAACGATGACAAGGGATGGTGTGTGTGTGTGTGTGTGTGTGTGTGTGTGTGTGTATTTGGCAGGGGTCCTGGAACTACCGTGCAGTTTTTGCTATTTCTTGTTCTCGGCCTTTCGCCCCATATGACCCCCCCCTACCCCCTTTTCAACACCCCACCGTGGCATGTGTGTCTTAATTAAGGTATGGAGTTATCCACACGTCGGGCCCTATTTTTAAATCTTGGGGAAGTGCCAGAAGGGTTGTGTGATGGGGAGAAGGTGTTGGGTTAGTGACTGACCTCCTTCCTCCCCTGTGATCTATTAGCGGTGTTTATTTCCCCCCCACCCCGCCCCAAACCCCATCTCCACTCCGTTTAATAAAAGCCCCCAATGCTTTCCTCCCCCCCAAAAAACACGTTTGTTAAATAACGCGGATAAAAGATGAATCCAGAGAATCCAGAGAAGGTTGCAAACAGAAAGCGGGTTGCAAGGGGGTCTTTGCAAGGTAGAGTGCTTCTGGAGGGGGAGGATCTGTTCCTACCCTAGGAGAAGATAAAAGACCCCTCCCCCCGATGCTCCCAACAGACTGACAGCTGGGGAGGGGGGAAGAGAGAGACAAAGAGGGAATTAGAGGAAGGGGGGATGCAATGTTTTGGTGGCAGCTTTGCCTGCTGCTGCTGCTAGAAAGAAACCAAATCTATGGCTGGGGATGATGGCAGTTGTAGTTCCCATGGAATCAGAAGAGTTTTTTGTTGTTTTTTTAAAGGGAAAGACCCTTTTAAGTTAGAAAGCCCGCCCCTCACCATCCCGTTCTGCATTTTGGGATGATCCAGGTAGAGCAGGAATGCTGACTTTGCAAGAAGAAAAGGCTTAGAGAGGAAGGATCTTTAAAAGACTGGTGGGCAGGCGGAGCTCTCTGCAGCTGCTCAGAGGCACCGCGGCTTGCTTCTGCCTTCAGAGCTGAGGATCGGGACGCGTCCCTGGCTGACTCCGGCCATCCTTTCCACCACCACCCCCCTCCCCGAGGCGGGGCCAGCAAGGACTGGCTTGGAGCAGCCGGTGGGGCGCACAGCTGCTGCGTCGGGGACCAGAGGAGGTTGAGGGAGCCGCGTTGCGCCTGAGGGGAGATGCTGCGCGATCGGACGCTTCGGCTGCAGTTCGGCCACCGCCTGGAGGCGGTCTGCGTGCTGGGCACCCGGCTGTCCGTGGACGTCTTCGGGTGAGCAAGAGGCAGATCCACCTTTGCAAAAAACAACAACCCCTTCCTCTCGGTTCAGCCCCAGCCTTTCCCTCCCAGGGCTGCAGACCCCACTCCCTGTTTTGGCGTTAAATGTGCATCCTTCAGAGGGGAAAAAGGGGGGGTTCCTTCCCCCTATAAACATCACCCCCTTCCTTTCCCTTCCCCAGTTTGCAATCCTTCAAGATTGCAACCCTTCCCCATCTTAAATCCATAAGTTTAGCTGCACCCTCAGCTCCTTAAAAGTATTTGGAGCAGTTCCTTGGAAACAGCTCCTTCTTCGCTGCTGCTTTTCCTGAGACAGTCAAACAGGTTTGCTTTACCTGCCCCTCCCAAATTTATTTCTTTAATGGAGATATTGACTTCAGGGGTGAAGCGGGCAGCCGGTGAGGCGGTGGCACCGAAGGAGAACTTGTCCACAAGCTCCGTCCCTTTCGCTGAATCTTTCTTGCCGGGTGCCTGGCATTCCGCTCCAAATCTTTTAAGCGGCACTTGTTAGCTAGCCTGGCATGGCTAAACGGGCACTTGGCAGTTTCCATGCACCCCTCCCTGGGATCTGAGGAGACCAGGGTGAGTCAAGCTGGTTAAAGAACAGCACCTGTTTGTGGTGGGGGGGGATAAATGTCATTCCGGGAACCGAAAGCTTGTTGGGCGGTGAGATCCTCTTGCAGAACCTTCATCTGGAGAACTGAAGAAGTCAACTTCTTCTCCAGAGAGGACCTTGCTTGGTGCCAAGTTGAAAGAAGAAGACCCCCCCAGGACCAGGGCTGGGATTCTACCAGTTCGCACCTATTCGCTAGAACCGGTTGTTAACATTCTAAGCAGTTTGGAGCACCGGTTGTTAGAAGAAATTACTGGGCTAATCCTGTAAGGAAGGCAGGAAGGAAACATTCTGGCGTTGCTTACAGAAACTGCCTCTCCGTTAACCCTTATTGCATTCTTGGTCAGGACTAGACTTCCTGTCTCTGGAACTTCTCTGGAGTTTTCTTTCCCTTCTTTGCTGGTATTTTGCTTGTGTGGAGTGACCATTCCAAGTTACAATGGCACTGAAAAAAGTGACTTATGACCATTTTTCACCCTTACGACTGTTGCAACATCCCCGCAGTCATGAGAGGCCAGGCGAGGAGATGCGTGCCTCGATGTGAGTGATGTTGAGTTGGCCACGCCCAGCCAATAACATGACCACCAAGCCACGTCCACCCAGTCACATGACCACCAAGCCACGCCCACCACCTAAGCCACGCCCACCGAACCGGTTGTTAAAAAAATTGAATCCCACCCTTGCCTGGGACCCTCTTCTGAAGGCTGCTTATAAAAGAGGGAAAATGGAGAAGGTCACTTTTAGCTCCAAGGAGGAACTGAGGTTTCCCAGCCTTGGTTGCTCAGGTCGGAGGAAGAACCGTCTCAGATACCCTGCAATCAACGCCCCGTCGGAAAAGGAGACACAACTTGGACTTGACAATCCTTATCTTGTCTCCTTTTTGTCCGGCTTCTTGGGAAGAAACAACGGGCAATCTGCACATGCCCAGACACCTCTTGGTTGACCTTCCTTTGAAAATGTTACAAGCCTGAACCTCCAACCACTTTAATCTTGGGGAGGTGCCAGGGGCAAGCCGTTAGTATTTTGGGTGCCTCCGTTGGGAGACAGAGAGAATAGGCTGCCAGCCGTGCCTGAAAATGCTTATTTATGGTGGATTGTCCTTTGTTCATTTATCCGAAGAGGCTGCCTGCCAAGACATTCTGGGTGCCACGGTCTTGCTCCTATTGTGTCCCTGTTTTGTTGTTTGTTTTAAACAAAGCTTGCAAAGATGAGTTATGTCCGAGGGCGATTTAGTACTTTCTGTGCAGAATAATAACATTCCCTCCCCCCCTCCAGCTTCGATATCTTCATCCTTCTCGGTCCCTTTCGTTTATTTATCTAGAATTAAGCCTTTTTGCACCGAAATGGTTCGTCAACCAGCCCCTCTGGGCTTAGCTAGGGGTGCTAAACATGACCAGGCAGCAAACTGAGATTTAAGTTCTTCCAAGGTCAAGAATAAATCTGAAAAATGTTGGAAATGTCATCAGACACCTGGCTCATATTACCATATGTGGTGGACTTGTGCGGACGCTAGAAAATACTGGACTAAAATCCACATGTGGTTGGGAAAAAAATGACAAAAAAACATATAGATTTGAAACCAGAGATATTTTTATTGGGAATTTTACCGGATACATATAGCAAAGATTTGAAATACCTGATTGTAAATGTATTAACAGCGGCTAGGATTGTATTTGCTAAAAACTGGAAAAATGAGAAAATACCACCGCAGGAGGAAATTATTAAGAAAATATTGGAATGTGCTGAAATGAGTAGATTGACATTTGAAATTAGAGAACAAGAGGATGAACAATTTTATAAAATTTGGGACCTTTTCTATCAATGGTTAGATAATAAAATACAACAATGAAATATGTAGATTTGTAGAAAATAATAAATATATAAAGTTGTAGGTATAATAAAAAAGTACATCTTTATATATTTATTATTTTCTAAAAATCTACATATTTCATTGTTGTATTTTATTATCTAACCATTGATAGAAAAGGTCCCAAATTTTATAAAATTGTTTATCCTCTTGTTTTTAGGATAGATTTGGTAGGATAATATGAATCTGTTATAAAATAAACTAAGTAAATTATGGTTATCTTGTAAAATATGAATGAATAAAACTATAGTCAAATGATTGATTAATAATGATACTAGGGTATTCAATTTTTGATTGAAAATATGAGATTATATGCAATGTAACTGTAACTGAAGACTACGAAATGGATGCACAAAAAAAATTTGTAAACCAACCGGCACGCTGCTTGTATACTTATGAAAGAAAGTTGGATGTTTTTATGTTTTGTTTGTTTCTTTTTGTTTTTAAAAAACCAATAAAATTTACCAAAAAAAAAAAAAATCTTCCAAGGAACGGACGGGATGAGGTTTGCCAGCAGCTCTTCGCACCTGCTGCTTTATCCAGCCCAGATCCAAGCGTTGAGCTGATAGTTTTCCCTCTCTCTGGTTTCATTGAGTATCAGGACAACTTAAAGAATCATCTTCGGATCTTTGCTTGTGAGAATTTCCAGAACTTGGACATCTGTGCTTCAGGCTCCTCCTAAATCGAAGTTTGTATTTGTTAGCCGCAGTGAGCATCATGTTACTTTCTCCCTTTGCAAAGTGGTTTCCCAACTGCCACCATAAAGGGCATGGCTGGCACTGTATTTAAAAATAGATGTGTGAGAGGTAAGATCCAGTGTGGCGGCTCGGCCATCTTCGGCTTGGCGCCTTGCTAGCATCCTGCCACCAACTGTTAGGGTGGAGGGAAAGGAGAGCAAATGGTAATAAACGTGCATAGAGCAGATATGGGAAATCGGGAAGGGATGCTGACATCTTGATGGAGACCAGGTATGCACCAGAAGCAACTCGTGCCAGTTTTCAAGTTTTTGCACTCAAGCCTTGTGGATGTTCGGACTATCTTGGTTGGTGTTTGGAGACTCTTTGTGTTTGAAATATTTCTTGGCAATTTTATCTAGTGTTCTTGGCAGCCTTGCACCACCTTGGCAAGGCTCATTCTTATCAGAGACAATTAATTTGAAACCGCCTTTTAACCGGGAAGGAACGGGATTCGTAAAGAATCATTAAAAGGTTTTGCTGTTACCTCTGCTTCGTGTTTGTTTCCTCGGAACAAGGTTTGGGTCAGAACACTGACAGAGTCTTTTTCCTCTTCTTCGTCTTCTCGCCTTCCAGGGCCGCTCCACCCGAAGCAGTGAATTTCAGTGTGAAACATTCACAAGACGTCAGTGTTGAAGTCATAAGCCGCGATCAGTCGGACTTGGCCCCCGCCAACGGAGCTAAACAATGGCTGCTGGACCCCGCCACATTCCTGCAGATCCAGATGACCCAGCCTAGCGTGGAGACCAACGATAGCAAAGTAAGATCCTTTCCCAACCATGGTATGTCTGGATTATTAGTTTAAACGGGGTCATAACATAACAGTTTGTTCAGTGACTGTTCAAAGTTACCACGGCACTGAAAATAGTAACTTGGGACCGTTTTTCACACTTACGACCATGGCAGTATCCCCATGGCCCTATGATCTACATTCAGACTCTTGGCAATTGACTCATATTTATGACGGTCACGCTGTCCTGGGGTCGGGCGATCCCGTTTTTCGAACTTCTGACCAGCCAAGTCAATGGGGAAGCCGGATTCACTTAACAAACATATTACTAGCTTGCTTATCAACTGCAGGTGTTCGCTTAACAACTCTGGCCAGGGAGGTCGTAAAAAGAGGCAAACTCACTTTACAAACTCGCTTAGCAACAGGAATTTGGAGCTCAATTGCGGTTGTAAGTCAAGGACTATCTTTTATCTAGTTGTTCCTGGATCTTGGTGGAATCTCATCCCCAGGAATTCGCAAGGACTGGACCACTAAACAGCATGCGGTTTTAAGAAGATTTTTAAAAAATTTATGCTTTTATTATTCATTTGATTGTTTTATCATAGTTGTGTGATTGTGCTGGTCCATGCACAGAAATTGCCCATCCTGATGTAATAGGGGACATGATTCTGGAGCAGAGGTTTTTTTTTAATATCCCAAAAGTGCTTTTTCAAGCGGAAACTGGTTTGTGCTGGTTAGACAGTACATAGTGTGCTGGTTAGACAGCATAGTTAGTTGGGAATGGAAGCTGTCCCCTTAAGGGAATGCCTTATGGGAAATGTAGTTCATGCCTCATGGGAGATGTAGTTCATGTCCTGTGGTCACATCTATAATCCTGACTGGTCACTGAATTGACCTCTGGTTGGGTTGGGGGGAGTTTTGGTCATTCTTACCTGGACCCCAACATCATGCTGGAGTTTTCCCTTGCTATATCGTTATGGGATGGAGATAACCCTATTTTCACACTATGAAGACGACAACGCAAAAGATGGGACATTAGATGAATCTCAGCATAACTGTGAGTTATACCTTGAGGATGCCTGATATAACCCCATAAAGTAACTTTGTATGGAAGCCTTTGTAGTGTTGAGAGGCTTATATCCTAGGAATTTTGAGAATCTAAGATTACTTGGGACAAGAAATGGTTTTTCTTTGAAGAGTTTCGCTTTTCATCCAAGAAGCTTCTTCAGCTCTGACTAGGAAGAAGAGCTGAAGAAGCTTCTTGGATGAAAAGCGAAACGTCTTCAAAGAAAAACCAGAAAGTCTACTTGCCTGTTGAAAAAAAATCACCTTTGGGACAACCAAGACCTGGATGACTGAGAATCTCCACAGACATTTCTCTGTTAATGTTTTAACCTCATTCTTCCTTCTTCCTCTCTAGGTAACCATAGGATATTATGGAGAGAATGACAAACACCCTATAAATCAGGCTGGCATTTTTCTAACTGGCATAGGTGAGAGTCTTCCTGTTCCCTTTATTTGGTTCTGTCTGGAAATCCTCTATCCCCTCGCAGAGTATTATTATAGCTTTAATTTTAAAAGCCATCTGAAGCTGAGCAGAAGGCCTTGCTTTCCTTACAGATCAACAAGCTGCTCTCTGCTCTTAAATTATCTCCAATTAGTAAAATATTCTGGGCCTCTTGGATTTAAAAAAAGCGTCTACGTGTTGAGCTCGGCTGGCGGTTTGCTCTAGTTTGTTCTTCCTCTCTTTCAATTTTTGAAGCCCGCCAAATCTTTTCCTCTCTAGGAATCTCCTTGGACGTTGACGCTGACCACGATGGTGTGGTGGAGAAGAACAACCCAAAGAAGGTAAGCGTCCAGATTCCAAATCTTTCTTGGTCAGAAATGTCTCTGGAATAGTCCTTTGGGAGAGATTCTTGGCTTACCTGGCCCTTCAAAGGGGACACACCTGTAGGTTTGTATTTCACAAGCCTAGATGTGAAACGGTTAATATTTCTATCAAATGGAGCCAAGCAAGGACTTCTCCCCCAAAAAAATTGTCGCATGCTTACTCAAGTTTAAATTGAAAATTACATCCCTGTTGCTTTGTGAGTGTTTAGATTCCCTTTTGGGGGGGTCAGAGGTGTCCTCTACCACTGATTTTAATTAAGAGGCAAAATTTTAGCCAACACTCCTTTTTTTTTCTGCAAACAGTATAATTTGCCTGCTCTTTCTCCCCCTCTGGGGGTTCACAGCACCTTCCTCTCATTTTGGTTCCTGGGGGGGTGGGTGCAGTGTTGTGAGATGGGTGGGCCTGAGGTTAGGGTCCCTGGTCCAGAGGAAACCCCCACACACACACAGCTTCCCAAAAAACTTTATCCGCAAGCAGGAAGCCTTAGGGGGACAGGTTCAGCTGAGGTCATTCTTTCCAGCCTGCAAGGTATTCAGACCACTTCTTGGCAAAGGTGCCTGTTTGGTCCCTTGTGTGTAATTTGGCATCGTTCCCCAAGGCTACTCCAGGTCCCCCGCTGAGACAGTTAATTCCCTCGGTTGGGTTACTGTTCTCTCTCTCTCAAATCTCTTTTTTTTCTTTTGGGCTAAGATACCTGCAGAAGCTGAAGCAGAAAGGGGCAACGCTCCCCTTACCTGGTCTCCAGGTGTATCCATACCAGGAGGGTAGAGAGCCAGGGAGATGAGTTGCCTGTATAGAAATTAGATTAATTAATAAATACGGGATTCAGGAAGTCTTCTGAACATTTTGACACCTTATCTAATATTTGGAAGTGCCTCAGGCAAGCACCTCCCGATAAGGAAGAGGAGGAGGAGGAAATGATGTATTTATTCATTGTTAATGTTTATTAAATTTCTACACTACCCCGGTCTCACCTAAGTGACGCCGGGAGGTTCAGAATAGCATCATGAAAACTGCATAATTGCAAAACATCAAAGCCTAGCTTTAAAAAAGGGAGTTTAAACTGAACGAGAACTTACACGTACAAATAAATTGGGGAATGCACAATATTAAGACTTGCAAGATGGATAGAATTTAGAATAGCTCCATGAAAGTAAGTTTTAACTTTCCTGTGGAATTGATGGCCTGGGCTGGTTTAGTCGTGGGGCTGATAGGGTGGGCAAGGACTGGACATAGATAGAATAATAGATTGTATGCAAGACGGTTTCCTTAAATTTTGGCCCTTTTCACGTGGTTCTGGAGCACACCAAGTGTTGGAAACATGACTTCCTAATGACAGTGTGAATTCTTTTAATGTTGACCATGAATGGAATCCAGAGGAATCTTTCTCAATCTTTCTTGGCTCATCTCTCATGTCGTAGAGAAATACCTTTTGCCCGAATCTACCTGCTTAAAGGTGAAATTCTGCCCTTCTAGGCTACGTGGACCTGGGGCCCTGACGGCCAGGGTGCCATCCTGCTGGTTAACTGTGACAAAGAAAATCCATTCAGTAGCACGGAGGACTGTCAGGATGAGAAAGTATTTTCCAAGGAAGGTACAATACGATTGATCTCTCTGGGGACGTTCTGGAAATTGAAAAACTGATAGAAATACATTTTGCAGATCACCCTCTACTGCACAGCACATGAAATACGGTTCTAAATGCAGCCAGATGTTTTCCGGTCACAAGCTAACAAGGAGAAGAAAAATGGGTTTGAGTGTAAAGCCCCTGTAATTTAGTAAGACGAAAAAGGTCAACTTTAAAGCAGAAGCCCTAATGCCGACACGGTTCGTATTACATTTCAAAATAAAGTCACGCACATCGCTTAATTAAATAGAAAAAAAGAAACAGGCTTTAGTAAGTGAGTAAAACGGCCTTGCGATGTGTGTTGTAAAGAAATCAACGGGAAAAAGGGTTTGTGTCTTAAGCAGAAAACTTGAATTCTTGTAAGGAAGCTGCAATAAAAAAAAGCAAAGATTTGACAAACTTATAGAAAAGGCCAGCCCTGAGTTAGAGGAAGGGGTGGTGATATCTAAGAAAAGCTAAATGGATTTTCTGAGAGGGGCAGAAGAATGGAGGCAGGAATTCGGGCATGGGGGGAAATGCCATCCTGAGTCCCTGTTCTGACCCAACCTGGGTCCAAGAGAGCAAACACAAGACAAAGGCAGCAGCCCCCACCTTTTAAGGTTTCATCCACGAATTCTGTTTCTTCACAGATAAAAGGCTGCTTCCAACTAATTAGCTCCGACAAGAAAGAGCCTTGCCAAGTTGTTTGTCAAGGCTGCCAAAAACCCACAGATAAGAACTAATTTACAAGATTCACGAACTAAGATGTCCACCAGTTGAGCTTCAGAGCTTCTTTGCTGTCTGCAAAGAACGCTTTTCCAAACCTGGCTTTTTATCCTCTTGAGGGAGGGGCCATTACCTTGCAGCCTTACTCCCGAGTCACCCGTGCTGCTGTAATTGTTCTTTCCTCCGAGTAATCCTTCGTGCATGCGCACTTGGCACAGGCTCCTCGGGAACCTCCTCATCGCTGCTGCCAGCCCCCACAATCTCTGAAGGCAGCAGTCCACTCCCTAATGGTCCTGGCCCGTCATCTGAGTCCTCGCTCTCCTCCGCCGTCCCCACCTGCTGCCAGCTAACCACAACAGTCCCTGGCGTATCCTGCCTGAAGCCTTTGAAAATTGGGCTGCGTGAGTCCCATCAGGCCACGTCTTGAGTCTGCCCCCAAGGGCTTGTCATGTGTTTTGAACCAAAAAGAATACAGGTAGTCCTTGACTTACGATCACGTTGGAGCCCCAAATTTCCCTTCCTAAGCGAGACATTTTTACGCCCTTTCTCGCCTCCGCTGTTAGTGGTTAAGTGGCTTCCCCGTGGATGTGGCTTGTCAGAAGGGATCACGTGACCCTAGGACACTGCGACCGTCATAAATACGTTGCCGAGCGGCTGAATTTTGATCCTGTGGATGCTGCCACGGTCGTCAGTGTGAAAAACGGTCCTAAGTCACATTTTTTTCAGTGCCGTCGTTGTAACTTCGAATTGTTGTTAAGTCGAGGCCTGCCTGTATGGGAAACGGCAAAGCTCAAAGGGGCAGCCGGATTCAGACAGAATTGGAGGTTGGCAGAAGCTAAGCCACGAACTGGAGGCTTTCAAGAATAGACTGGACAATCCTTTGAGTGGGTATAAGGTTTCCTGTCTTGAGGAGGGGGTTGGATGAGAACAGGGGTCGCCAACCTTTTGGACCTCAGGGACCACCAAACTCATAATTTTAAATCCCAGGGACCACTAACTGGTTCTGTGGCCGTGGCCTAATTTGTGGGTGTGTCTTGGTGGTCGTGTGACTGGCTGAGCATGGCTTGTATGTAAATATTATAAATATTGATATAAATATTGAATTTTTTTATTAAAAAAAGAACAACTTTTACCCAAAATCAGGCAAAGTAGGCAGGCAGATTGAGTTGCTTGCAGAATCATTCAGTGATCTATCTATCTGCCATCAGGCAAGCTCAGTCTGTCACATAAAATTTGCTTGCAAGCAAACTCATAAAATTTGCCAGCAGGCGAACTCACAAAATTAACTCACAACACACCATGTATGTAAATATTGAATTTTTTTATAAAGAGCAAAGCAGGGAGGCAGATTGAGTTGCTCACAGAGTCATTCAGTGATCTATCTTATCTGCCATCGGCTAGCTCAGTCTCTCAAATTTGCTTACCGGGAGTCTGCATTGAATAATAGAACCTTCAGTCCTAAGGGAGGTTCGGCTGTGCTTAAAAGCAGAGCCGAAGACCTAAAGACTAGCTAGAAAGCAAGAAATCCAACCGTTTCCTGCTTTCTAGCTAATCTAAATCTCCTGGCACAGCAGAACAGATGATGGTCGGAAAAAAGGAAAAATAGCAATTTAGCAGGCAAGGAGTGAGTGGGCCGGAAGGGTTCCCGCAGGCCACGTGGGCTGCGCAGCCTGGATTAATTGCTTTGGGAGGGTGGTCTGGGAGTGAGATTTCTTCTGCGGCCCACCAAAATTTTCTCACGGCCCACTAGAAGACCTCTGAGGTCTGCCCAGCGTTTTGATTCCTCCACGCGGCCGTCGGCGCTTTCTCTCCAGGAAGATGCTCTTTCTAAGACACCACCATCCCTTTAATTTCCCTCTTCTTTCTTGGGCTTCGAATACCCCCAGATCTGGAGGACATGTCCCGGATGATCTTAAGAACGCAAGGCCCAGGCCGGCTTCCCGCTGGCTACGAGATGGTTCTCCACATTCCACTTTCGGACTCCGACAAGGTCGGCGTTTTTTACCTGCAGAGTAAGTGCCTTTCCTGCTTTCCCTTTGCATGGCGAAAACTACATTTCTAGCTTTTTCACCCTGGTGTAAAAAGAAGCCCTCAACCAGGACCATCCAAGACCTGGGTCTCACCCCCAAGACTCCCTTGCAGAGGTGGTCTTCAGCAGGTTCTGACCAGTTCTGGAGAACGGGTAGCGGAAATTTTGAGTTGTTCGGAGAACCGGCAAATCCCACCCCTGACTGGCCCCGCCAACCCCATCTATTCTCTTCCTCCCATTGCGTCCTTTGGGTCTCCTTGGTTGCCCTGCACAGGAAAATGGAGCTGGAAAGCAGGTGAGTGAAGTGGGGAGGGAATGGGGATATTGCAGTATATCCTTCCCCTGCCATGCCCACCAAGCCACGCCCACAGAACTGGTAGTAAACTTTTTTTGAATCCCACCACTTCTCCGCAAAGACCGGTCTCCATTTCCTAAATGTAAGGCTAGAGGACACTTATGACCATTTCTGGTTGCTGAGATTCTTTAAATGAATCCAGCTTTCCTCATTTGAGTTTACTTGTGGGAAGATGGCTAGGAAGGTTACCAATGGCTCTGGGACTTTGCAATTGTTGTAAATACAACAGCAGTGTCCCAATTTTAATCCCGTGACTATGATGATCCTGCAACGGTTATCAAGGTGAGGACTGGTCGAAAGTCCCCTTTTTTGGTCCTGTTGTAACTTTAAACGGCCGCTAAATAAATGGTTACTGTATATACTCGAGTATAAGCCTAGTTTTTCAGCCCATTTTTGTGCTGAAAAATCCCCCTCGGCTTATACTCGAGTCAGATTCCCTCTGAAAAAATATGGTGTGGAGTCGCGGCCTCCGGCGGCAGCGACTCCCAACAGCCAGCCGGGAAGGGAAAGGCAAAAGCGCTTTGCCTTTCCCTTCCCGAGGCGGCGGGACTGGGGCCGTGCTGGCGGTAGTGACTCCTGACTCAGGGGCCTCCGAGGGAGGGGAAGAGAGTGACTCCTGCCTCCCGCTGTCATCATCATCTTCTTCTTTTGGGTTAGTGAATCAATTAAACCTTTCATGATAGTGAGATCGTTTCCCAAATTAATTATTTTTATTTTTGAAATTTACCAGTAGCTGCTGCATTTCCCACCCTCGGCTTATACTCGAGTCAATAAGTTTTCCCAGTTTTTGTGTAAAATTAGGTGCCTCGGCTTATATTCGGGTCGACTTATACTCGAGTATATACGGTATGTCAAGGACGACCTGCAGCCCACAAACGAGAGTGTGTCCGTTTCTACTTCTTGCCATAAGCAGTAAGTCCCACGTGAAGGTTGTGCTTTTTCCATCCTTTTAAGACGCTTTCCCATAATTTTAAGAAAATAAAGTCGATCCAAGCTTCACTTTTCCTTAAACAGAACCCCAGATTGACACCGCCCACAGCCCTGGTATAGTTCCGAGCCAGCATTTTGGCTTCAGGGGCCATCATGGCGTGTTCAGGGTTACGATGAACTCAAGCGTTAGATCTTGGCTTCAGGGGAGCCCCGTGCCTTCTCTTCCTTTTCTGTCCTCCAGATCCGTTCTTCGGCCAGCGCTACATACACATTCTGGGCAGGAGGAAGTTGAGCCACGTGGTGAAGTACACGGGGGGCTCGGCCGAACTGGAGTTCTTCGTGGAAGGGCTGCGCTTCCCGGACGAGAGTTTTGACGGACTCGTCTCCATCCACGTCAGTCTGCTGGAGCCGATGGCCGAGGTTGGTCTCTGGGCAGAAGGTGGTTGGGTGCCAAGGGTGGTCTCGGTGTCTCTTTCGTCCTCCATCCCACCTCACTCTGGAAATTAACCATTGGAACAGCTTTGCCTCCAGAAATTGTGGAGGTTTTTAAGAAGAGTCTGGACAGTCACTTGTCTGAAATAGTATTAGGTCTCTTGCTTGAGCAGAGGGCTGGACTAGAAGACCTTCAAGGTCCCTTTCCAGCTCATTCATTCTATTGAGTATTGAGTCCATCCTGCTTTCCTAGCAGAGCTGGGGCTGAAATGACCAGGTGAAAAATCACGGCTTTCAATTTAACCACTGTTTCACGTGCCCTTTTCGGCCACCTCCTTCCAACGCAAGAGTTACAACCTTGAATTATGCCATCTTCGGCCTGATCTAAGTATGGTATATAAAATCATACATTGCAATGACTTACCTGTCAAGGAATACTTCAGTTTCAACCATAACAACACAAGAGCACACAATAGATGCAAACTCAAAGTAAACCGCTCCAAACTCAATTGCAGGAAATACGACTTCAGCCACAGAGCGGTCAATGTCTGGAATACTCTACCTGACTCTGTGGTTTCTTCCCCAAACCCCAAAAACCTTTAACCTTAGACTGTCTACTATTGACCTCACCCCTTTCCTAAGAGGTCTGTAAGGGGTGCACATAAGCGCACCAACGTGCCTACCGTCCCTGTCCTATTGCTTCTTTTATTTTTCTTATATGTACCCATTTCATGTATTCATAACTATATACTTATACCTATTATCTTGTAGGCGATTGACAAATAAAATAAATAAAATAAAATAAAATAAAGGAAAGGAAAGGGGAAAGAAGGAAAGGAAAGAAGGAAAGGAAAGGAAAGGAAAGGAAAGGAAAGGAAATAAAGAGTTGTGATTTTACAGTTTGACTTGCCAGTCCTTTCCCCTACAGTGCCACCCCTCCTGGGCCGATGGGCACATCTGCTTTCTCCCTGCCAAGCTGGGCCCTATACCCACCTCCAGATGATTTTAGACTCCTATCAATCAAGCCGGGGATGGAGGCTGTTTTTACATGACTGCCGGGGGTCACCTTCTCGGGTTGCCGGCCTGCTCGAAATACCACCTGGGGCTCTTTCTGGGAATCCCTGCCTAAAAATGCAAATTTCATTAGCCTAAAAATGCAAATTTCATTAGCCTTGTTCGGCCCGTTGGGCGTCTCATTTCTAGCTGCCCAGCCTCCCCCGTTTGCCCTGGGGTGACCCTCCCGCCAGTTTGCCCAGAAGCTTAGTCTGCCTCCACTCCCTCACTGTTTTCGCTCCATCATGCAAATGCCGGCGGTTTTCAATTTCTTCTACCAATTAGCCAATTAATTACGCCTGCAAGATGAAACCCTGCCTGGGAGCCAATGGGCTATTTAGTTATTCATTTGTGTTGGACGCCTGCCTCCTCTGAGCAGCTTGCTTCTGCGTTTTTTCTTTCTGTCAAATAACAAAAAATGTGAGTTTTTTCATATATATATATATATATATATTTTTTTTAAAAACAGATTCTGTCCTGTTCTGTTTTTCCAGGAATGCTTGAGGATAGAAAGCCTCCAGTGTTGCGTTGATTTATTTATTTTGCTTTTTAAACAAATGTTCCGGCAGGGTATTCCACAGACCCCGATCTTCACCGACACGGTCGTTTTCCGGGTCGCGCCTTGGATCATGACCCCAAACATCTTACCCCCAATCCGCGTCTTTGTGTGCAGGTAAAGGACCGAAAGGAGCAATGGTGGAGTTCCAATTTTTTTTTTACTACCGGTTCTGTTGGGCGTGGCTCGGTGGGCGTGGCATGGGAAGGATATACTGCAAAAGCCCCCTTCCCTCCCCACCCCACTAACCTGCTTTCCAGCTCCGTTCTCCGTGGGCAGGGCAACCCAAGAAGACCCAGCCGATCAGCTGGGACTCAATGGGAGGCAGAGAAGAGAAGGGGTTGGTGGGGCCAGTCAGAGGTGGGATTGGCCGGTTCTCCAAACTACTCAAAATTTCCGCTACCGGTTCTCCTGAACTGGTCAGAGTTCAAGAAAGTTGACTTACGACCAATCCTCGCACTTATGACCGTTGCAGCATCCTCACAGTCACATGACCGAAATTCAGGCGCTTGGCAATCAGAATATATTTATGGGGGTTGCAGCATCCCGGATCATGTGATCGTTGATTGGCGGCCTTCCTAGCCAGCTTCGGACCGGCAAAGCCGATGGCAGGGAGAGCTGAATGTGCTTAACGACCATGTGATTCACTTAACAACTGCAGGGATTGGCTTAGCAAACCATGCCTCCCACCCCCAAAGGTCGTAATATCAGGCATGACAATAACCGCAAAGCGATAGGAATTCTGGACTTACTAAAGGACTACCTGTGTATGTCATTTGTGCCTATGTCATTAAATTTATATATGGCCACCCACCTCAACTAAGGACCCTGGGGGGGGTTAGCAAACTTAAATCCCGTCACTTACACAACTTCTTTCTTTCTTTCTTTTTCTTTTTTCTTTTTCTTTCTTTTTCTTTCTCTCTCTCTTTCTTTTTTCTTTTTCTTTTTTCTTTTTCTTTCTCTCTTTCTTTTTTCTTTCTTTTTTTCCTTCTTCTTCCCTTCCTTTCTTCCACCTTCTTTCTTCTTTCTTTTTTCTTCAATCTCCTTCCTTCCCTCCCTCCTTTTCTTTCTTGTTTTTTCCTTCCTTTCTTCCTCCCTTCTTCCATCCCTCCTTCTTTTTTTCTTTCTTTCTTTCTTTCTTTCTTCTTTCTTTCTTTCTTTCTTTCTTTCTTTCTTTCTTTTCTTTCTCTCTCTTTCTTTTTCTTTCTTTCTTTCTTTTTTCTTCCTTCCTTCTTCCCTTCCTTCCACCTTCTTTCTTCTTTCTTTTTCTTTCTCTCTTTCTTTTTTCTTTCTTTTTTCTCTTCCTTCTTCCCTTCCTTCCTTCCACCTTCTTTCTTCTTTCTTTTCTTCTTCAATTTCTTCCTTCTTCTTCAATCTCCCTCCCTCCTTTTCTTTCTTGTTTTTTCCTTCCTTTCTTCCTCCCTTCCTCCGTCCCTCCTTCTTTTCTTTTCTTTCTTTCTTTTTCTTTCTTTCTTTCTTTTCTTTCTTTCTTTCTTTCTTTCTTTCTTTCTTTCTTTCTTTCTTTCTTTCTTTCTTTCTTTCTTTCTTTTCTCTCTTTCTTTTTCTGTATTTTTCTTTTTCTTCCTTCCTTCTTCCTTCCTTCCACCTTCTTTCTTCTTCTTCTTCAATCTCCTTCCTTCCTTCCCTCCCTCCCTTTTTTTTCTTGTTTTTTCCTTCCTTTCTTCCTCCTTCCGTCCATCCTCTTTTCTTTCTTTCTTTCTTCCTTCTTTCCTTCCTTCCTTCCTTCCTTCCTTCCTTCCTTCCTTCCTTCCTTCCTTCCTTCTTCTTTCTTTCTTTCTTTCTTTCTTTCTTTCTTTCTTTCTTTCTTTCTTTCTTTCTTTCTTTCTTTCTTTCTTTCTTTCTTTCTTTCCCAGGACCCACTCAGTCCTCCAAGAAAAAGAGCGGGAGATACAGAGTGGTTTCATATGTTTATTAGAAACATAAGAGAAGGAAGGTATCGTTGTAAGGATTCACTCTGTACCTCCAGCTCTTTTTCTTGGAGGACTGAGTGGGTCCAGGCATGGGCCATGGGTACCAAATGATGCTCTCACTTGTTCTTCTTCCCTCCCTTCAGTGTCAAGGACAACTATCTCTTCCTGAAGGAGATCAACAGCTTGGTGAGAAAAGCTGGATGCCAGATCAGTGTTTGTTCGCGGTACATGAACCGAGGAGACCGATGGATGCAGGTTAGTACCAGGGGCTGCGGTCAGATGCATTTCTTGCAAGCAGGTGTGAATGCTCACGGCGTGTGTCTTTCAATCGCCATAAAATTCCCCATAAATGGATCAATGTTGATCATAGGCCATCAAGTCAGCGAGTGGTGCAGTGGCCTAGAGGTGGAGCTCTCGCCTCACAATCAGGAGGCTGTGAGTTCGATCCTAGGTAGAGGCAGATATTTCTCTCTCTGGGCACAGTGAGATTATATCAGCTGATTAAACTCCGCTCTGGAAACAGGAAGGGCATTCGGCCAGTAAACAGTCAGTTTCATTCACTTGCCCAGACTTATTATTATTATGGGGTCATTAAAGAGGATGATGATAGGCCATCAAGTCAGCGTCAACTCTTAGCAACCACATAGATAGATTCTCTCCGTGATGAAGGCAGCCTTGTTTCTTAAACTTGGCAACCTGAAGAATGTGGACTTCAACTCCCGGAATCCCCTAGCCGTGCCTTCCATCACCTAGCTTCTTCCTTTCGATCGCCCTGCGTTTCAGCTGTAGAGAATCTTGCCACCTCCATAGTCCTGATTCTCCTTCTTCTCTTGCAGGATGAGATTGAATTTGGCTACATTCAGGCGCCTCACAAGCAGTTCCCGGTGGTTTTAGACTCTCCGCGGGATGGAGGCCTCAAACATTTTGCCGTCAAAGAGATTTTGGTAAGAACTTGTGGCTGTGCTTTCCCCTCTTAGCGATCTTGTCGTGGGAGCCGAGGCATTCCTCTGTGGCACAGACTTCTAAAAATATATTATTTAAGGAAGTAAGCAGCAGAAGACAGATAGCAAACTGGCAGGAAAATCCGAGTTTAAAAAATAAAAATAAGCCTTTCATTTTGTGGTTTTGATGGAGCCATGTCAGGAAAATACCTTGACAGACTTGAACAATGGACTGTAATAAAATGAAATTCAATGTAGATAAAAGTAAGTATTCACCGCGGCAAGAATGGTTTATGCACAATATTGGAAAAAAACCAAGTATACCACCGAAAAGAGAGATAATAAGGAAAATAATGGCATGTGGGGAATCTGATAGACTAACTTTAGAAATGAAAAACAAGGGGGATTCAGAATATGAATGATACTTGGAACAAGTTTTATCTGTGGCTGCAAAAAAAAGAAGGGAAGGTCGGAACAAAAACAGCTAGGAGGATTGGAAGCAAAATGTAAATATTGTACCAATAATAGAAATGTTAATGGGTTTGGTTGCACCTCTGGTATGTATGGCAAAGTAATGCCAAAACGGCTGCGCTGTGTTTTGTATTTATAGTTGTAAACAATAAATATATATATGGGGGGGGGGGGTGAAAAAAGTAAGAAAAACCAACTGCATAGGTAAAGGATAGGTGAAACTTATGACAGTAACTGCGAAAGGGATCTTGGAGTCCTGGTGGACGACCACTTAAATATGGACCAACAATGTGTGGCAGCAGCCCAAAAGCCACTGCGATCCTAGGCTGCATTAACAGAGGGATAGATTGCATGAAGTATTCCTACCGCTTTCAGAAGCCTTTGTAAGATCACAGTTGGAATATGGCATCCAGTCCTGCTCACCCCAATATAAAAAGATTTTGAGACTTTGGAAAGAGTGCAGGGAACAGCCATAAAGATTAGGGAACTAGGGGACTAGGGAACTGGAGGCTAAAATATACAGTTACGTAGTTGGGTATGTCTAGTCTAGTGAAAGGAAGGACTATGGGAGATATGATAGCAGTCTTCCAATATTTGAGGGGCTGCCAGAAAGAAGAGGGGGTCAATTTATTTTCCAAAGCACCTGAAAGCCAGACAAGGAAAAATGGATGGAAACTAACGAAGGAGAGAAGCAACTTTTAGAACTAAGGAGAAATTTCCTGAGACAATTCATCATGGATCAGCTTGGCTTCAGAAGTTGTGGGTGCTCCGTGGCTGGAGGTTTTCAAAAAGAGGTTTGTCCGAAATGGTATTAAGGGTCTCCTGCTCAAGCAGCGGGTTAGACTAGAAGACCTCCGAGGCCCCTTCCAAGTTTTATTATTCTACATTCTGTGCCAAAAGGATTGGTTGCCTAGTTCTTGATCCTGTAAATAAAGTTCCTAGCCTCGTAAATCCACAGGAGCTTGCTTGCGTTAGGACTTTTCCCGGCAGGCACAATGCAGCAGGAATCCAGCCTTGATGAACCTCCGATGGCAGAGGGTTGTTTTTCAAGGTCCCATGTCAATTTGTGGCATCCAGAAGTGGCATGCACGAACTGGACACTCATATTTTTGGGATGGCGTATGCTTACAGACCTCCTGCCAAGAATGGAAATGGCGTCTGAAGGGCCCAGACCTCCTCCGCCAAGGACTCCATCAAGGACACCTGTAAACCCCCTCAGCGCCAACGTACCGACCCCTCAAATTCCATACGGACCCCAATATGGACCTTGCAATGCTTCAGCACCCCTGAATTTTTTTTGGGGGGGGAAGCCTGTGCATTTCATCGGATCTCTTGCCGCAAGGCGCCAGAACCTGGCTGTTTTCGAAGCGTAGCTGGTAACCGGAGCCGAGAGCGAGGCGCCGCTTAGAGTTACACGAAGACGCTCCTTATCCATATGTGGACTGATCGTTCCTAAATGTAGGAATCCATCATTTCTCCTCTGATGAGGACATGGATTGGTCACGGAGGGAGAAATATCAGACTTTGCAAAAATCCAGGTTGACTGAAACTAAGCTTGGAAAAAAAAAACCTTGGAAAAAAATTCTACATGCCTCCTGCAGTTTGTTTTGCAAAGCACTCTAAGAAAAACCAAGAAGCCAGAGAGCGTTTAAATATTAAATATCCTCATCTTTTGTTTAATCTTTCCTTTCCTCGACCCCTGCCTCTGTGCCTTCTCATTTTCCAATGAGGCTACTTAGCAAACTCTCTCTCACCGCCGCCTGGGTAAGTGCCTGTCTAAAGCCTCTTGAGAGGCACTTAATGCAAAAACGAGACCAGGAAGAATTCATTTCTCAGTGGATAGAGCACAGCAGGAAGAGAATTTGGTAGCGATTCAGGATGGAGTTTCTGGATTTTGCGTGGTTTTCTAGAGATATCTGGTCTTCTTTGGCTGTTTTTATGCACCGCAAGTTGTGGTCTTGGAGGATAAATAGCACAAGAGGCATCTTTGCCCAAATAGGGTGCTCCTTTGGCAAACTCCTTTGCAGTTATTTCCTTCTTCCACTTTTTAAACCACTGTCCTGGGGCATCCTGGGTGAGGCAGCTCGGCAGCCAACCTGGGGATATTTGCCCCATGTGTAAAACGTGTGTTAAAACCACGTAGACACATTTGGGGCTTCTGTGTAAGTGCCTGGAGGGATTGCTAAGTGCCGGTTGTTAAACAACCCGAGGAATTTGCAAGAAAGCAGCCAAGTTGAAAGGGGAGGTGGCTTTTCTTTCCACACCCCGTGAGAATTTATGGCCTTTTTAAACTTTAGCAGAAGCAAGCAGAAACCGAGGCTGTCACTCAAGCCCCTTCACTTGCTTCTGCTTCCCCACTTTCAGAGCCTGGCTGTGGGAGGGAAAAAGGCAAAGGGAATTGGGGAAATTTGCAAGAAATTTGCAAGAAAGAAAAGCGGTGGAAGGGTTGTGCAAGGTTTTCCAAATCTTGGCGCCCGCTTTCCTCTGTCAAACAGCTCCGGCCACATGCGTATACAGCCACACGCCCCTCCTGTGCCAACCAGAGAAGTTTGCTCAAGCTTGGAGATTCCTTCCTGCCTCGGCTCAGAAGACATCGCCGGCGACCTGTTGCCAGTTTCCCGAAGCCCGTGGTTGTTGGCACAGGATCCTGACAAGCATAGCTCGCAGGACAGACCGCCCTTCCTTTCTGGTTTGTTCCAGCAGTTTAGTCTCCGGTGGATGGAATTACAGCCTGGATGCAAGCCACCGAATTTGCAGCAAAGCCTCCCTGACAACGACGCCTTTCAAAGCCTTTTCTGTCTTTCTTTAACTCTTCCTCCTTCCTGCCTGCCCCGAGGGAGATTTCTTTGCAAGGAGCAAAGCCCTCTGGCGGCTTCTTCATCAGGGCCGGTGGCTTGACTGCAGGGAGAGATCGACAGCCCCGGATTCCACAGGTGTCATTGGCCGAGGCGTGGTGCTGGGATGGGCTTTCCTTTCCAGGGAAGTCGGATTCTCTTGGCTTGGCTGGAGTCACCTGAAAAGTTTCAGAAAAGGGAATCTGAATAGAATAGGAGAACGTGCAAAAGGATATTTTTGCACATTTTATTCTGGGGGAAGCTGTGGGGCTCCATCTGCACACAAGAGGAGATCACAGCCCTGAAGGAGCTGCTCCAATGACACATGCCCCTCCCTCCCTTCCTTTTCCTATTCCTAACTCCACTCCTTCTCCTTCCTTCCCCTTTCTTTCCTTCCTCCCTCCCTCCCTCCCTCTTCCTTCCTCCTTTCCTTTCCCCATCCCTACCTTCATTCCATCCTTCCTTTCCTTCTTCCTTCCTTCCCCTTTTTTCTTTTCCTTCCTTCCTTCCTTCCTTCCTTCCTTCCTTTTCCTATCTCTACCTCCACTCCTTCTCCTTCCTTCCTTCCCCTTCCTTTTCTTTCCTTCCTTCCTCCCTTCCTTTCCTTCTTCCTTCCTTCCCCTTTCTTTCCTTCCTTCCTTCCTTCCTTCCTTCCTTCCTTCCTTCCTTCCTTCCTTTTCCTATCTCTTTCCTCCTTCTCCTTCCTTCCTTCCCTTTCCTTTTCTTTCCTTCCTTCCTCCCTTCCTTTCCTTCTTCCTTCCTTCCCCCTTTCTTTCTTTCCTTCCTTCCTTCCTTCCTTCCTTCCTTCCTTCCTTCCTTCCTTCCTTCCCTTTCTTTCCTTCCTTCCTTCCTTCCTTTTCTTTCCTTCCTTCCTTCCTTCCTTCCTTTCCTTCTTCCTTTCTTCCTTTTTCTTTCCTTCCTTCCTTCCTTCCTTCCTTCCTTCCTTCCTTCCTTCCTTCCTTCCTTCCTTCCTTCCTTCCTTCCTTCCTTCCCTCCCTCCCTCCCTCCCTTCCTTCCTTTCCTTCTTCCTTCCTTCCCCTTTTTCTTTCCTTCCTTCCTTCCTTCCTTCCTTCCTTCCTTCCTTCCTTCCTTCCTACCTCATCTACCTACCTACCTACCTACCTCCCTTCCCTCCCTCCCTCCCTCCCTCTCGAAAGGCATTGCAGTAGACCTACGTTCCCTTTCTCTCCCCTCCCTTCCCACGTTCTACAGCCGGATGCCAGCGGAAGGGAAGCCTCCTGAAGCGTTTGCAAGGGCACACCTGACCCAGAGCCCAGATTCCCCTTCGGGGAGACGCCTGCCATGACACTTCCCCTCTCGCTTTCCCACACCAGGGCCCGGATTTCGGCTACGTGACCCTGGAGCCTCTCTTCGAAATCGTCACCAGCTTGGACTCCTTTGGGAACCTGGAGGTCAGCCCCCCGGTCTCGGTCCACGGGAAGGAATATCCTTTGGGCAGGATCCTCATTGGAAGCAGCTTCCCCACGTAAGCGGGAAAAGTTTGCGGCAGCTGGAAAGTGCGGCTTGTTGATGGTTTTGTGTATTAGTTCAGCACTCTCATAATTCCCTTCCTTCTCTTATTTCCTTCTTTCTCTCCTTTCCTTCCTCACTTTCTTCCACCTTCCTTCCCTCCTTTTTCCTTCCTTCCACCCAACCATTCTTTTCTCATCTCCCTTTCTCCCTCCTTTTTCCTTCCTTCCTTTCTTCCTCCCTCCCTCCCTCCCATTCTTCCATCTCTCCTTTTCTACCTTCCACCTTTTTCCTCCCTTCCACCCACCCAACCATTCTTCTCTCATCTCTCCCTTTCTCCCTCCCTCCCTCCTTTTTCCTTCCTTCCTTTTTTCCTTCCTTCCTTTCTTCCTCCCAACAATTCTTCTCTCATCTCTCCCTTTTTACCTTCCTTCCTTCCACCTTCCCTTTTCCTTCCTTCCACCCAACCATTCTTCTCTCATCTATCCCTTTCTCCCTCCCTCCCTCCTTTTTCCTTCCTTCCTTCCTTTTTCCTTCCTTCCTTCCTTCCTTCCACCCAACCATTCTTCCCTCATCTCTCCTTTTCTACCTTCTTTCCTTCCACCTTTTTCCTCCCTTCCATCCACCCGCCCAACCATTCTTTCATCTCTCCCTTTCTCCCTCCCTCCTTTTTCCTTCCTTCCTTTCTTCCTCCCTCCCTCCTAACCATTCTTCCCTCCTCCCTCCCTTTCTCCCTTCCTTCTTTTCCCCCACCTTCCTTCGTTCCTTCTAGCTCCGGGGGACGCCGAATGACCAAGGTGGTCCGCGACTTCCTCCAGGCCCAGCGGGTCCAGTCCCCGGTGGAGCTGTATTCAGACTGGCTGACCGTTGGCCATGTGGACGAGTTTGTGACCTTCGTTCCCGTCCCCGGCAAGAAGGCAAGAACGGCACAACTTCCCTTTTAAAACTTTTGTCTGTGCCCAAATCTGACGCGGCTTCTTCCCTTCTTTTCCCCCCCAGCAATTCCGGATGCTCATGGCCAGCCCTTCCGTCTGCTACAAGTTTTTCCGAGAGAAGCAGAAAGAAGGCCACGGGGAAGCCATCATGTTTAAAGGTGGGTGGTCTCTCCAGCATCCCCCGTTGCAGAATTTTTGCCCCTGGGGAGGATGACAGCAGAAGTGGAATGAACGTTGGCGAGACCCACTTCCCTCCCCAAGAACAGGAGGAAGCCTCCAAGTGGGTGGGTAACAGCGTAAATTTTTATGCCGGAGGATTACATCAGTGTGCTTCTGCACAACCATGCCAGATGCGTGGGGGAAATAAGTGCTAGACAGATATTTAGACTAGAATTTACAATTATTTAAGGTTAGGGTTTAGGTCTGTTGTAGAAATGTACAGAAATATGTCATGAATGATGGAAATGTGACTTCTGTTTTCGGCCGTAGCTGTGGAATACTAAATTACAGCATATGGATTACAAATCTCCCTGATGTTCCCCGTAGTTACGCATGCATATATTATATATTAATCTGATATTCCCTTTTTTTGTATATGAGAATTAGATCTTATAAGAGGATATAGTTTATTTATTAATATAAACTAAGAATTGAGATTTAATATAGACAATATATTTAAAAAACTGTCAAATTCTATGTATATACTGT
Source organism: Notechis scutatus (assembly GCF_049901735.1). Lineage (NCBI taxonomy): Eukaryota > Metazoa > Chordata > Lepidosauria > Squamata > Elapidae > Notechis > Notechis scutatus. The sequence goes on along the minus strand of NC_142024.1, from coordinate 7,069,167 downwards.
ATGTATGTGTGTGTGTGTGTGTGTGTGTGTGTATATATATATGATGAAGAAAAAACCATTCTGGCACAGCAATAGGCTGCCCCAAATTCAAATCTGAAACTACTGTAAAAGTCTGACTCACAGACGGACACAATACAGAAGCCTGATGATGGCAGATGAGATTCTGCTGAAACGTTGCTACAACTTTAAAGAACAACTACATGACGTGGGAAAATACCAACCAAGCCGAACACCATACATGGGTACCATGAAAACTTAAGAAAACATATATATATATATATATATATATATATATATATATATATATATATATATATATATATATATATATATATATATATATATATATATATATATATATATATATTATATTCTTAAGTTTTCATGGCAACTTACATGTATGGCATTCATCTTAGTTCGGTATTTTCCCACGCCATTGTAGTTGTGCTTTTCAAGTTGTAGCAGTTTCGCATATATATATATATATATATATAAAGAGAGAGAGAGAGAGAATTTAATGTACTGCCAAGAAGTGTTACGGAAATAGGTCGACACAAATTTTATGATAGAAATTTCTGTCATTTCTTTCTTTTGACATTTTATCTGTTGTAAACTTTTTTTAATATTTCGAACGTTCATAAAGTTTTGCTTTATAATAAAAAAAAAACAAAAAAAAAATCCAAAACCATGCCAGATGCTGCAGTTAACAGAAATTGAAAAACCAGATGCCAGGATAGGAAAGGATGCGGTGGCATTTTGGTGCCCAAAATTTTATCCCGGGCTCTAAAACAGATGTGTGGGACGTTTCCTGCCGTGAGGGTGTTTAGCGGGCGGTCAGGGCTGCAATCTTAGCGGAGAGGCAGGCTGGCACCGCTGGAGAGCTAGCGAGACCCGCTTGACGCCAGGCAGAGCAGCACCCCCGGAGCAGGTGGGACGGGATTCCCAGGCGGGTGACATTTTATTGCCTGCTTTCCAAGTTGGGCCATTTCTCTTCATTTAAAAAAAGGAGCCGGAAGGGGACGCAAATCACCGCGCTTCCCAAATTCCCAAACGTCTCCAACAGTTGCCAGGCCAGACGGTTCCTGGCTGCGGCGTCTGGTTCACTGGCTCTGCCTTCCTGGCTGGGGTGGGGGTGGGGAGGTGGGCTTTGAAGAGGGCTGAAAGGTGGAGGGTTTTCCTTGCCCACCCCACGTTATGGCCATCCACAGAAGGAAAGAAAGCACAGCTCCTCCTGTCTGTCTTCTCTCTCTCTCTCTCTCTCTCCCTCCCTCCCTCTCTCTCTCCCCCTCCCTCCTTCCCCTCCCTCCAGGATACTCTGGCACGGACACCAAACGCGTCACCATCAACAAAGTCCTTTCTAATGACATTATGGTGCAGGAGAACCAATATGTGCAGGTGAGGCTTTGCAGGGAGGCGTGTGTGTGTGTGTGTGTGTGTGTGTGGTGGTGAGACCTTGCTTTCCATTTGCTTCTCTAAATCCCTTTATGGTTTGTTTCCGGTCACCTAACTTGAGTGGCTTAAGATGGATTCGACAAAACCATGATCGGAACAAAATAAGAGAACAACAGAGTTGGAAGGGACCTTGGAGGTCTTCTAGTCCAACCCCTTGCTTAGGCAGGAAACCCTACACCACTTCAGACAAATGGTTGTCCAATCCCTTCTTTAAAATTTCCAGTGTTGGAGCATTCACAACTTCTGGAGGCAGGTTGTTCCACTGATTAATTGTTCTGTCAGGAAATTCCTCCTTAGTTCTAAGTTGCTTCTCTCCTTGTTTAGTTTCCATCCGTTGCTTCTCATCCTGCCTTCTGGTGGTTTTGGAGGTGGACCCCCTCGTCTTTGGGGCAGTCCCTCAAATATTGGAGCGCTACCATCATGTTGCCCCTTAGTCCTTCCATGGTTTTTTTTTCAATATATCTCAGAAATTTGGGGAGCACAGAATATGTTCTGATTTCTAAAAATCTAGGATACAGCAGGGATTTGGCTGTCTGGTCTTTTTTTTTTTTTAAAAGACAAATTTTATTAGTTTTACAAAACAATAAACAAACAAACAAGGCATAATAACATAAAAGATCTTTTCTGAAAAAAACAATAGAACATACAAAATAGTTCCAAATTATAATATATATATTTATGTTATCTGTTCAACTTCGTATCTTATCCCAACTTCTCCCTTTCATTCTATTATCCAAATTATATTTCTTACTAATTAAAATTTTATTGCTTTTCAAAAACAATACACAAACAAACAAAACATAGAACATAAAAACATAAAACATCTTTTCTGAAAGTTGCTTGATCCCGGGTTAAAACTCTTCGCACAGACACATATTCAAAAATCATATTCACTTTATATACCATTCCATATCTTATTACCATTTTCAATTTTCTATATAGCTTCTTCCCTCTTTTATCTTTCTTAGTTTTATTTTATTTTATCTCATCTCAGTTTGATTCATAATACTTATCATTCTTTGTCTGCTGTCTTAAGGGTTTTTTGCACCTATCTTAAAGGTGTTTTTTTTTCTGGAAAAAGACTGCAATATTGCAGATAAAAGTCTAGGGGATACTGTTGCAAGTGAGATGGATCATTGCATTTTGGGTCCCCCTCCCGGTCCTGTCCTGTCCGGCGTTCCGTCCAGCAGCCTCAATGCTTCCCTGACCTCCTTCCTTGTGAGGAAGGGCCATCTTGTAGTCCCCCAGTAAGTCCAAGGTGAAGAAGTTTTGAACACAAACTGTACGGTTGGCCTTCCAGTCATCAAGGGAGATGTTAATACAGTCCCCGATCTATAAGAGTTTTCATTTGGCGATAGTTCAAAGTTACGGCACTGAAAAAAGTGCCTTGCAGCTGTTTTTCACACTTATGACCGTTGCAACATCCCGCACGGTCACCTGGTCAGAATCCAGACCCTTGGCAAATGACTCACATTGATGACGGGGGCAGTGTCCCGGGGTCACCTTTGCAACTTTCTGACAAGCCAAGTCAATGGGGGGCGAAGCCAGATTCGCTTAACTATTCTGCTATCAATTGCAGTGATTCACTTAACAACGGTGGCAAGGAAAGTCGTAAAATGGGGGCAGAAATGATTGAACAAATGTCTCCCTTAGCAGCGTAAATTTTGGATGTGATTGTGGTCATAAGTCAAGGATTACCTGTAGTTTCTCATGGATTTTTTTTTTTTTTTGGTTGGTTGGTTGCATTTCTCCATCTTATGATGTTGGTTGCATTTCTCCATCTTATGATGTTGGTTGCATTTCTCCATCTTATGATGTTGGTTGCATTTCTCCATCTTATGATGTTGGTTGCATTTCTCCATCTTATGATGTTGGTTGCATTTCTCCATCTTATGATGTTGGTTGCATTTCTCCATCTTATGATGTTGGTTGCATTTCTCCATCTTGTGATGTTGGTTGCATTTCTCCATCTTGTGATGTTGGTTGCATTTCTCCATCTTGTGATGTTGGTTGCATTTCTCCATCTTGTGATGTTGGATGCATTTCTCCATCTTGTGATGTTGGATGCATTTCTCCATCTTATGATGTTGGTTGCATTTCTCCATCTTATGATGTTGGTTGCATTTCTCCATCTTATGATGTTGGTTGCATTTCTCCATCTTGTGATGTTGGTTGCATTTCTCCATCTTGTGATGTTGGTTGCATTTCTCCATCTTATGATGTTGGTTGCATTTCTCCATCTTATGATGTTGGTTGCATTTCTCCATCTTGTGATGTTGGTTGCATTTCTCCATCTTATGATGTTGGTTGCATTTCTCCATCTTATGATGTTGGTTGCATTTCTCCATCTTATGATCTTATGATGTGTCCTTCAAGCTGGGGCTTCCTGGGATGGCACCCCCCTTAGAGGCCCCCCGAGGACACCATCTGGCAGAGAAAGGGATGGCTGTTTGGAGGGGGGCTCCTAATTCTTGGTCTGGCCTCTGCTTTCCCCCCCCCCCAGAGGTGCATCGACTGGAACCGCGACATCCTCAAGAAAGAACTGGGCCTGAAAGAGAAGGACATCGTTGATCTGCCTGCCCTCTTCAAGATAGACAAAGGAGGAAAAGCCATGGCTTACTTTCCCAACATGGTGAGAACGGGGTCTGCTGTCCAAGCCCCCAGGCCCAACAAGCCTGTGGAAACATCGGTTAATGCCTTCCTTTGCCCCCTCTTCATTGTTTAAAAATTTGCAGAGATTTTAAACTTTCCTTCTCGCCAAACCTACCATTTGCATTCATCTGTTGTGGTTAGCCGGCAGCAGGTGCAGACGGCGGAGGAGAGCGGGGGGGGACGGACTCAGATGAGGGGCCAGGACCATTAGGGAGTGGACTGCTTGCCTTCAGAGAGTGTGGGGGCTGCAGCAGTGATGAGGAGGTTCCCGAGGAGCCCGTGCTAAGTGTGCGTGCGCGCAGGGCTGCTCGTGGGAAAGAGCAACTCCAACAGCACGGGCGACTCGGGAGAAAGGCTGCAAGGGTGAGGGAAGTGGAATGTTCTTTGCAGGAAGCAAAGACGTTTTGAAACTCCAGCCTCTTGGACATTCCAGTATCCTGAGTTTGTATTTGAAGATTCTTGTATTGCAAATTTATTTCTTGTCTGTTATCTTTTGGCAAGTCTCGCCCAGTTTGGCAAGGCTTGTGCTTATCACAGCTAATGATTTTGCAGAATCATTACAAGGTTTCTGTTCCCACCCCCTGCTGCCTTTCTGCCTCCTTCCATTGTCTGGGAGGGCCAGATGATAGCAACAGCACTTAAGACTTATATACCGCTTCACAGAGCTTTACAGCCCTCTCCAAGGGATTAAAAAACAACCAGCATATTGCCCCCCCACAACAACCTGGGTTCTCATTGGACCAAAGGATGGAGGACTGAGTCAACTTTGAGCCGGTCAGAATCGAACTGCTGGCAATGGGCAGAATTAGTCTGCAATACTGCATTCTGACCACTGCGCCACCACAGCTCTTAAGGCAGGGGTGGGCAAACTACGGCCCGCGGGCCACATCCGGCCCGTTGGTCTTTTTAATCCGGCCCGCCGAAGATTGGTACAGAATTAAGGTTTGATGTGAACGATTGAATGATTGCATTCATTTGATTTTGACTTGTAATGACAGGCATTTCGACACCAGGTGGCGCATTAGGCGCAGGGACTTGATTTTGCGGAGATTTTGCAGTTTTTTTATATGTATCGTATCTTGTGCTGACCCGGCTCGTCTGTCAAATTTTAAAAGTCAATGAGGCCCCCGAGCCAAAAAGTTTGCCCACCCCTGTCTTAAGGGCACGTCCTGCCATGTGCTCGCTTCCAAAATACAAGACCCCCCAAATCCTCACCCACCCACCCCACTTAAAACTCACCCTGGGCTTCATTTTTCTTTAGTACGGTGCACTTAGCGCATTGTTTTTGCAAGAAAAATAAAACTGCCCAGCCGTGAGCCCCTTTCACTTTGACCTTCTCAGGTGAACATGATCGTCCTCTCCAGGGACCTGGGCATCCCCAAACCGTTTGGGCCCATCATCGAAGGCGAGTGTTGCTTGGAGCAGTACGTCTCCTCCTTGCTGGAGCTCCTGGGGCTGACCTGCACCTTCATCGATGACATCTCCTCGTACCACAAGCTCCTGGGAGAAGTCCACTGCGGCACCAACGTCCAGCGGAAGCCGTTCGCCTTCAAGTGGTGGAACGTGGTCCCGTGAAACGGGGCGCTGCCGCTCCCCGGGAAGTCAAGAGGGGTTTCAGACACACACTTTGACCCTCTGGCCGTCTGGCTTGACCCGCGAGAGGGAGGAATCTGGGCGTCTTTTTGCATGCCCGCTTGAGAAACTATGCGAGTCAGCAGGTGCTGTGGGGGAAAATTGTTGGTCTGGACGCTGCAGGGAAGCATGCTGTGTCGATTGGACCCAAGGAGCATTGCAAGGCCCAGTCGGGTGTCTTGACAACTTTTGCGTGTGGTGTGCGTTTTCTTTGTCCTCCCTAAATTAACCTTCAGCGTCCCGCTTTTCTTCCTTCCTTCCCCTAATGTAGCCAAGACAGAGCCCCTTCTGCAGGGTGAGGGGGTGTGTGTTTTTACAGCCTCGGCTTTTGTTGCGGGGTGGGGGCCCCACTTTGGAACAACAGGAATAAAAAACGAGGCGACAACGGTTGCGGCATGACCATGTTTGCAGTGTGTGGGCCAGGAGGCGTTTTGCAGAGTGTGATGTCCTTTCTTGGAAGATTTGCAATGATTTGATATTTTTATTATTCCTTGAACATCATTTGCCGCTACTATTAAGACTCCTGAACCGCCCCCCGCCTAAAAAAAAAAAATCATGCACCATTCATACAGCCAGAATAATGACTTGGGGGGAAGTTGAGTGATGGGGGTTTGGGGTTGAATTGGAAAGCTCTGCCGCTTTGGATTGGAAGGAGACACAGCTGTTTTCTGGAGAGATTTTTGTTTGGCATGGGAAAGAACCAAGGGAGGAAGTCACAGAGAGGCCGAAGACACGAATGCTTTCAGCGGAGGCGAAAAAACCTTTGTCGCTCCCAATTTAATCCCCCTAAACTTGGTTAATTTAACGTTGGGTCCTTTTTGTAGCTCTCTCTCATGCTGCACGAATCTGTCCTGTTTGAGGGTTTGAAGTTTAGTGCCATTGTAGAAAATGAGATGATTCAACAACCAGGCAAAATGTCTTGTGTGAATGCAGCCAACACTGCAGGCCTTGAACAAAAAAGGGTGTTGCTGGATAAACCCAGGGGAATTTCCCTTTCCTTCCGACAACTGACATCTCGGCCAAAATTAAGCCAGTGCCTTAATTTTTGGGGTGCCAGGAAGAGACAGCGGGACAACAGGGGGCGAAGTGCAGCACAGAGGCGGGGTCCTAAAACCGCTTGGTTCTGGCTCCGCCTTCCAGCCCCCCCCCACCTCAAATTCATAAAAGATGAAGCGTTGCAAGAAAGCTCCGTTCATTGGCCAAACTTTTTTAATTGCAGACTTTTAACGGAAGATTTAAGGTTTACATAAAATGGTTCACCTCTGGCAAGGGAGCCCCTGCCGAACCATCCCTCTGCCCAAACTCATCCAAGAGACCCCCCAGCAGGGACAACCCCCCCCAAAAAAATCCCACACATGGCATGAATTAAGCCAACACTGCGCTCTTGTGGCCATCTTGGAATGTCACATGTTTGGATCAAAAAGATTGCTGTTTTAAGCACCAAGTCTGCCATTTGTGGATTCCTTCCCAACACTTGTATTCTGAAACGGAGGGGGGCAGGTCTTGCACCCAAGACAGCTTCGCTTAACCACACGGTGGGCTTTCGACTGGTCAGCACAACCCCCGTTGGCTCTAGAAGCTTCCCAGAACAGGGATTGATTAATCCAGCGGCCAGGTGCCAACAGGTTGCATTGAATGCCACCTCGACCCTCCGTCTCTGTATGTGGAGGCTGGCAAGTGCAGAACCGTTTAGCGCTGCAAACGGCCAATAATTCTAATTTCCCCCCCACCCCCACCCCTTTTATAAATAACACGCGCACCCTGTGCAAGAGTCACGACACAAACCTCCCGGCGAGAATTAAGACCTGTTTAGCCCTGTTTTGTTTTCTGACTGGTCCGCTTGTTCTCTTCGCTTTCACGCCCGGTTTACGAGCAGGAATTGAAACCAGCTAAGATGCTTGGCGTTCCTTCCCTCTCTCCCTAGTTTTGCAAAAAAATGACAGGATGGGGAACTTTGGGGGAAAAGCATGCAAAAACAAACAAAAAGTCGCCTGAATAAGGCTGACAAAAAGACACCAGACATCCCTGCACCTTAAAACACACCCTGTCCAGTATATCCTTCCTTTTTTTGCATCTGAGAAGTGGCGAATGTCGTAGATGCCCGAGGAGGGAGTCCCAAGGCCGTCGTCCACAGAGCCGCTTCCCGCGCTCTGCCCTACAGGAAGGGTCACACCAGCCCGACTCCCCCGATTTGTTCAGTCCGGGCAGCTCGGGACGATATATCCCTTCTGCCCGCGGTCGGAACTAATTCCGCCGTTCTCACTTGGGAACACACGCGGCCAGGAGAGCCCTCAGATGCGGATGGTGTTGATCCGAAGCGGCTGCACGTTCTTCCCGTTGGCGTGGCTCTGTCCGGGGCTGAAGTAGGAGCAGAGTTTCCCGGGGAACTTTTCGCGGAAGGTGTAAAGCCAGGACATGTCGTCGGCGTTGTAGAAAATGAGCAGCCCCTTGGCGTAATCCAAGAAGACCCCGACTTTCTCCAGCTTGCTCTTGACGTTCAGCCGCGTCCAGGGCTCGGTGCAGGCGCTGTACTGGTTGCCGTCGTGCATGACGATGCAGTAGAAGCCGCGGCTGGGCTGGATCTGGATGTTGCCCTTGCGGGTGACGGCCTCGTGGGCCAGCCCGATCATCCACTGAGTCTTCTCCGAGACCACCACCTCCCAGTAGTGGATGCCGCTGTTGAAGGCCTCCGAGCCCAGCACCGACACCTCCACGTCGAAGCGCTTGGGCGAGTCCTGCAGCGGCTGCGGGTGCAAGTTGCCGTAGGAGACGAGGGTGCAGTCGTCGGAGAGGATCAGGCGCTGGTGAGCGGTGGCCGGGTCCAGGGTCAGCGTGGCAGGCACTAGGGGAGGGAGGGAGGGAGAAGCCGGTCACCTGGTGGGGAAGAGCCAAGGTGATCCCTAGGGAGTATGGTAGCTTGGGGTTCTGGAAGGGGGTCACCACAAAAAAAGGCCATGCCAAATGAGATAAATATGGGGACTGAAGTCGCTGTCAAGGCTCTGACAATACACCCCATTCAAATCTTAAGTCTCTAGCCACATCTCTCAGAATAAAATAAAACGATTAGGAGCGACCATGTCGGCGTAACCTGGGTGCAGCCGTCACTAAGATACATCACTCATTTCACCCTTGACCCTGGTCTTCCTCCCACCCCCTGGATGTATATTCTTCAATAGGACACATCCATAGCCAACAGTCATCAATCTTGCTCTCCAGTAATAATCTTGCGCACCAACAGCTTCGGTTGCCTCCAATTATCTGAAGCATTTAAGGAATGCGCTACTTTCTCCCTCCCTTTTCTGCCTGCAACTAAAAAGACCAAATAAGTTTTTTTTGTTTAAGTTGACAGTCCTTTGGGGGGGGGGGTTATGTTGCCCTTTGGAGGTTTGAAGGCCTTGGAGTGGATCTCCCCACCACCTACCTGGGCCAGGAGATGACTCACCTGGCTGGATATCCTGGAAGAGGGATTTCCAGATGGTGTACTGCAGAGGCCCCATGTACTTGGAAGTGGGGAAGTCCTCGTAGGTGAGGCTAGTTTCGTGGATCTTCCCCTTCAGCCTTGGGGGTGGGGGGTGGGGAGAGAGACTGAGGTTAGCCACTGCTGTGCCCTTTGCCCCGCGCCCTGGCTCTGCCCACCACTTCCACCCACCTCTCCGAGAGAGAGGCTATGCCTGCCAGGAAGGTGTGCTTGTCCGTTTCTGCCAGCCTTTCCTGCAGGATCTGGCTACCTTCCTGCACCTTGCGCAGCTGCAGGCCGTAGCGCTGGATCTTCTGCTCGATGTCGGTCAGCGTCCGGGCCGTGTCGGCCTCCAGCTCCTCCAGCATGGCCTTCTGGCGTTCGCGGAGCAGCCGGTGAAGCCGCTCAAAGGCCTCGCCGATGGTGGCCCGTAAGCTCTTGGCCGAGGACTGGGGAAGACAGGAAGGCTGGCGTTGAGCGGGTCCTGGTAACGGGATGGAAATACCCAGGGTGGAGCCCCTGCCTGGCCCTTACCTTAGTCTCAGCCAGCTGGTGCTTCAGCAGAGCCAGGGCCTCCGTGTGCCCACGCTCGCTGTCCTGGAGGGTCTGCAGCTGCTCCTTCAGCTCCCTCTGGAATGAGACCGGCGTTGGAACGAGGGTCTTGCGGCAGTGCCTGGGCAGCCCCCAACTTGATCCAGGCAGAAGGTGGAGACAGTGGGGCCCTTCCTCCCAGCCCCAGTGGGCACCCCCCACTGGGAGCATCCACCATGGAGAAGCAGGAAGCAGCTACTCTGCAATGGGGTCAGAGCAGGGCTCCAGCTGGCCCCCATCCCAGGGAGGCAGGAGTGCCCTTTGGCCAACCTGGCACCCACCCCAGGGACATAGTAGACCCCAGCTGCGCCCATCCTGAGGAAGCAAACAGTCCCTTTGCATGGGGGCGGGGAAGCAAAGCACTACCCGGGGAGGAGTACCCCATGACTAGCTTGGCACCACCCTGGGACCAGAGAAGACCCCGCCCAACTGCCCCCATGCCAGCCTGGCACCCACCCTGGAGAGGGAGGGATTCCCCAAGGTCGGGAATTATGGGAAGGGGGGGTAAAGCTGCCCCCCCACCCAGGGAAGGAATGCCCCCATGCCAGCCTGGCACCCACCCGGAAGTCAGAGGAGACACCCCCCCGTCAGTTGCCCCCATGCCAGCCTGGTAAGGCAGGGATTCCCCATGGTCAGGCACTATGGGGGGGGGGTTAAAGCTGGCCCCCACCCAGGGAACGAATGCCCCCATGCTAGCCTGGCACCCACCCGGAAGTCAGAGGAGACACCCCCGTCAGCTGCTCCCATGCCAGCCTGGCACCTATCTTGGGGAGGCAGGGATTCCCCACGGTCGGGAACTATGGGGGGGGTAAAGCTGGCCCCCCACCCAGGGAAGGAATGCCCCCATGCCAGCCTGGCACCCACCCGGAAGTCAGAGGAGACACCCCCATCAGCTGCCCCCATGCCAGCCTGGCACCCACCCTGGAGAGGCAGGGATTCCCCATGGTTGGGCACTATGGTGGGTGGGGGGTAAAGCTGGCCCCCACCCAGGGAAGGAATGCCCCCTGCCAGCCTGGCACCCACCCGGAAGTCAGAGGAGACACCCCCGTCAGCTACCCCCATGTCAGCCTGGCACCCACCCTGGAGAGGCAGGGATTCCCCAAGGTCGGGAACTATGGGGAGGAGGGGGTAAAGCTGGTCCCCACCCAGAGAAGGAATGCCCCCATGCCAGCCTGGCACCCACCCGGAAGTCAGAGGAGACACCCCGTCAGCTACCCCCATGCCAGCCTGGCACCCACCCGGAAGTCAGAGGAGACACCCCCGTCAGCTGCCCCCATGCCAGCTTGGCACCCACCCGGAAGTCAGAGAAGACACCCCCCATCAGCTGCCCCCATGCCAGCCTGGCACCCACCCGGAAGTCAGAGAAGACACCCCCATCAGCTGCCCCCATGCCAGCCTGGCACCCACCCGGAAGTCAGAGGGACACCCCCCGTCAGCTGCCCCCATGCCAGCCTGGCACCCACCCGGAAGTCAGAGAAGACACCCCCCATCAGCTGCCCCTATGCCAGCCTGGCACCCACCCGGAAGTCAGAGAAGACACCCCCATCAGCTGCCCCCATGCCAGCCTGGCACCCACCCGGAAGTCAGAGAAGACACCCCCATCAGCTGCCCCCATGCCAGCCTGGCACCCACCCGGAAGTCAGAGAAGACACCCCCCCATCAGCTGCCCCCATGCCAGCCTGGCACCCACCCGGAAGTCAGAGAAGACACCCCCCATCAGCTGCCCCCATGCCAGCCTGGCACCCACCCGGAAGTCAGAGAAGACACCCCCATCAGCTGCCCCCATGCCAGCCTGGCACCCACCCGGAAGTCAGAGAAGACACCCCCCATCAGCTGCCCCCATGCCAGCCTGGCACCCACCCGGAAGTCAGAGGGGACACCCCCCGTCAGCTACCCCCATGCCAGCCTGGCACCCACCCGGAAGTCAGAGAAGACACCCCCATCAGCTGCCCCCATGCCAGCCTGGCACCCACCCGGAAGTCAGAGGGGACACCCCCGTCAGCTACCCCCATGCCAGCCTGGCACCCACCCGGAAGTCAGACGAGACACCCCCGTCAGCTGCCCCCATGCCAGCTTGGCACCCACCCGGAAGTCAGAGAAGACACCCCCATCAGCTGCCCCCATGCCAGCCTGGCACCCACCCGGAAGTCAGAGAAGACACCCCCCATCAGCTGCCCCCATGCCAGCCTGGCACCCACCCGGAAGTCAGAGGAGACACCCCCCGTCAGCTGCCCCCATGCCAGCCTGGCACCCACCCGGAAGTCAGAGAAGACACCCCCCATCAGCTGCCCCTATGCCAGCCTGGCACCCACCCGGAAGTCAGAGAAGACACCCCCCATCAGCTGCCCCCATGCCAGCCTGGCACCCACCCGGAAGTCAGAGGAGACACCCCCCGTCAGCTGCCCCCATGCCAGCCTGGCACCCACCCGGAAGTCAGAGAAGACACCCCCCATCAGCTGCCCCTATGCCAGCCTGGCACCCACCCGGAAGTCAGAGAAGACACCCCCATCAGCTGCCCCCATGCCAGCCTGGCACCCACCCGGAAGTCAGAGGGACACCCCCCGTCAGCTGCCCCCATGCCAGCCTGGCACCCACCCTGGAGAGGGCAGGGAGCTTCCCCCCATATGGCTTGACACGGGGGGAGACCGTTGCATCCCCCCGTCCCCCTCCGACCTGCATCTCCTCGAAGGCCTCGTCCAGGCCGGTGACCTGGTGCTGCTCGTGCAGGGCGGGCCGGTCGCAGAAGAAGCAGACGACGGCGCGGTCGGTCAGGCAGAAGAGCCGCACTTTGGCGTGGGCTTTCCCGCAGGGCGGCGTCCCTCCGCCTCGGCCTCCCCTCCCGCCGACGCCCAGGGAGGCCTCGGGCGGGAAGGCGGCGAAGCGCTCGACGATGTTGGCCAGCTTGAGGCTGGGCGCCAGGGCCGGCGCGGAGAAAGCCCGGCGGCATTCGGGGCAATCCCGGGCGGGCGCCGCCTGCGCTTCCTGACGGCTCCAGTGCTCGGAGATGCAGCGGCGGCAGAAGTAGTGCTCGCAGCCGAAGCTCACCGGCTCCTGGTAGAGGCCCAGGCAGATCGGGCACAGCAGCTCGTCTTTCAGGCTGCAGCCCGGAGCCGGAACAGCCATGGCGGCGCTTTCGGGAGGGGCAAGTTAGGCCGGAAAACAAAGCGGACCGTTTAGGCGGAGGGAAAACGCTTCTCGGGAAGAATGAGAAAAGGCTTCCGCTCACTTCCGGGGCCCGGGCCCGGAAGCGGGGCCTGGCTTGCCTGACTCTGCGGGGGGGGCGCTCTAGGCCCCGCGCGTCTTTCGATGGTGGACTCGTGACGTCAGGGAGAATGGACCGCACGCGCCCAGTTCAAAGCTTGGCGAGGCCAGAGTTTCCCCTCGTCTCTGGCGAGGAGGGCCGCTCTAGGCCGCGCGCGCCTTTCGTGACGTCAGAGAGGGTGGTCCGTGCGCGCGCGCGCCCGGCCCCTGGGCCCCTTTTTTTGCGCGGCGACAGAGGCGCTCGTCGGACTTTGCCTGTCTCTGCGAGGAGGCCGCGCCGTCCTCGATAGTGGGTTTGTGACGCCGGGTGTGTGTGTGTGTGTGTGTGTCGCGATCGCCTGTTCGTGGCCCTTGGCGCGGCGAGATGCTTGTCGGATTTCCTGTTTCTGAAAGGCCGCTCTAGGTCGCGCCGTCCTCGGTGGTGGATTTGTGACGTCAGAGGGTAGGTTCCCGCGCACGCGCGGGGCCTGCCGTGGCGCCTGCGCGTTGAGGCGCTCCTCGGACCGCCGCCTTTTTTTTTTGTCGCTCTGAGGGGGAATGGAGCCCGGCGGTGGCCGCCGCGAGAAGCTCCCGCCGCCGCCGCCGCCGCCGGTGCTGCCGCCGCCTGCCAAAGGCAAGGAGGGCCCCGGGTCCAGCGGCGTCGGAGGCAACGCCCGCCTGGAGAAGGCCAAGCAGCGCTCGGCTCAGCAGGAGCTGAAGCAGCGGCAGCGCGCCGAGGTGGGCGGAGGTCTCTGAGGAGACCCCTGAGGCAGGGGGCCCCCAATTAAAAGGGTCTGGGGGCCTACAAAGCTCCCTTTCCTCGGTCTCTGAGCTCCCCACGGGGAATGAAGCCCCCTTGATGGAGCGGTGAGAGGGGGAGAAGCACCCGCGCCTGGGGAACTCCCCGCCACTGCTGCGTCTAACTTAGGGGCTCCTAAGGAGAGATTTGGGGGTGGGGTGGGGGGAAGCTTATAGGGCTCGTTGCTACTTGCCGAGCCCCTCCCTCCATTTGGACTTTTTCCCCCTTGTTTTTCAGGCAAGTGTGTCCTGAATCCAGACAGTCCTCGACTTACGACCCCTATTCAGCCCGATAGTGTTTCCGTTGCTAAGCGAGACGCCTGGGTGCATTTTTGCCCCCCCTCCCCGTTTGGACGACCTTTCCTTGCCCCCGTGGTTAAGGCAATCGCTGCAGTCGATTAAGTTACTTGGCACGGTTGTTACATCGAGTCCGGCTTTCCCCCCGTCGACTTTGCCCGGTCAGAAAGTCGCAAAACGGGATCGCTTACGACCGTCCTAAACAAGGAGCCAGTTTGCAAAACGTCTGAATTTTGATCACGTGACCACGGGGGGGATGCTACAGGGGTCCTAAGTCCCCCCTTTTTTTTCGGTGCCGTTGCGACTTCGAACGGACGCTGAATGGTTGTAAGTCAAGGATTACCTGTATTACAGGTGGGATAAAGGTCAAATAAGTCACTTTACTTTTCTCTTGGCTCTGAAACGGCTGGCAAGGCGAGCTTCCTTTTTCTGTGGGACGGAGTCCCATTTGTCTGCCCCTGAGGGCTGGGGCATTTTTAGGTGCAACCCAATGTTTTCCAAAAAATGTCAATATTGACACCCTCCCCAGAGGTCAGTGGGACCATCTAAGTTATTATCCTTCATTGCACAATCAGGCAAATGTTTAGCCTGGGTTTGGCATTTTTTTCCCCATGTATTGAGTCCTTCCCAAGGACCTAGGATAGGTGGATATTGTCGTTTGGATTATTGTTGTTGTTATTATTTAAGATTTAATCTACAATTCGATTTGCAATCTGGGTAAAAGCTTAACAGTCCAAGGCCTAACCAAGGTCCTAAGAGCTAATGTCTGAGCATATAGGCAGTTCCAATTGGGGGTAATTTTTTTGTAAAGTCAAGATATTTGGGTCTAATAAGTTCAAAATTTCCACATATCTAGGCAACCCTTTGAGGATTGCTCCATGGTCTCCTATTACTATTGATACAACCATTTATTTCTTCCTCCACAATCGCTCAACTTCAATTTGCAGATAGTGGTATTTCGTGATTTTTTTTTCTACTTGTTTCTCTTCAATTCGTGCATCCCCTGGTACTGCAATATCAATGAACTACGCTTTCTTCTTTTCCACAATAGAGATGTCAGGCATCTTGTGGGCCAGATGTCTATCTGTTTGGATCCAAAAGTCCCACAGGATCTTGACCTGTTCATTTTGAAGAACTTTGTTATTGTTATTGTTGTTGTTAAAATTGCATCAGATTATTTTCCTATAATGCTGGGGGGGTGGATGAACAATTTCACAAAGTGATTGATGAGTTTGGGAACAATGGCTTAACCTCTGCTTTGGTCTGTAGATCTATGCCCTCAACCGGGTGATGACGGAGCTGGAGCAGCAACAGTTTGATGCCTTCTGCAAGCAGATGAGGGCTTCCAGTGAGTGACCCCTGCAGACAGCCAGATCTTTGCTCCCCACACAAGACTTCACTCAAGGTCTGGATGCTGGACCACGGTCAGTGGTCTGTTAAGCCACGGTGGGAAGTCCCCAGACCCTTTTTCCTCTGTGCTACGGCAGTGCCTCTCAGCCGCTTCTAAGTCCTTGCCAAAATGGAGTTTCTCATTGTTTGAACTGTTTTTTTTAAAAATCCTATTTATTAAATAAAATGTGTGTTTTATATGTGTGCAAATAAATACCTGTGAGACCAAAGCCCAGTGTAGATATGGTCTTATGATAATTCCAGGAAATCCAAAAGCCAGAAAAAAGTTTTTCTCCCCCAAAACAGAGATTCAGGGTATGCTGCCTCTTCACATGGAAGTGTTGCTTGTAAGTCTCTGATGGGTGAAGAGTCTTAAGGCTCTTGATTGTTTGGTGTGGCATAAAGTTGGTCAAGTAATTCCTTTTTGCACAGAAATGTCCTTTTGTATATCAGACACTTGATGATTCTCCCTCCTTGGTCAAGGTTTACAAGAAAGAGAACAAAAACACTTCTCCCTTCTGTTGTCGACACACAGCTGACTTTCTCGGTCTCCCTCCCATCCTCTCCCCCTTTTTGTCCCCTTCCGTTTGAGTGGCCTTTCTAGACTTAGTATGGGCAAGCAGTGGGTAGCCAACAATGTGAAATGTGTATGGTAATGGAAGAGAATGGTGAAGCTTGTAACCCCACAGCTTGCCCTCTCCTGCTCCAGACCTTACGAATGTCTGCCTCACTTATCACAATTCCCAAGCACACAAACCAAAAACACAAGGAAGCGTCTTCAATGTTTTATGAGTTTAATTTTTCCTCCCAAACACGAGAACATTAGTTTCAAGTACAGTTTTCCAATGGCACTTAACATTCATCTTCCTCCCTTCTTTTTCCTCTTGTGTTTTATCTAATAGCTCTTGGGAAGAGACCGTTTTCCCAATGTAGTTCGTTACCCTGATGAATATTAAAAATATATTAAAAGCACTACCTGCCACAAGCATTTGGGGGCCCAACACAAATCTAGAATGTCTTCCATGATTCTGGCTAGAACTGAAGTCGGGGTGGAATTCTAGATCAGAGATCTACCAGTAAGATGTACAAAGGATTCCTTTAGCAAAGCTGGGCAGCTCACAGATGTTGGCAGAAGTTTGCGCCTTCCTTTAGCCCCTGTGGTGGCAGAGGAATGTGTGGTGGGAGGGACCACCATGCACTGGCCTGTTTGCTTGGCAACTTAATTCCGGAGATCCTTCTTCTTCATACCCGATGCAGACTTTTTTGCAGGCCCAGCTGGTGGGGAAATTCCCAAACTATCTCCAGCAGTAGTTCCACCCCATGTTGACGGAGTTTGGCTTAAATTCTGGATGGCACATTGAGATTTTTCATTGCCCTGCTTCCTGTCTACTCTGTGGAAAGACTACTCACTCATAATAGAGTAGAACGTGTGCACAGACTACAACTGTCTTCACAAGTAGTGGAGTTTTTTAAAAGACCCAGAAAGAGCTTAACTTATCAGTTATGGGTTAAAGACAGCTTTAATATCTCACCCGTTAAGAGCCAGACTTTGCTCTTCTACTTGTGTGGGCCTGGATAACAAGAGGGCAGTCATGTGAGAGATAATTTCCTCTTCCTCTTAAGGGGCCAAATTTGTCTCTGGAAGCAGTGGGATTCCCTTCTCTATGCAAAGGTTGCATATTCAGCTAGCTCACCTATTGCAAAAAAAACTGGTTAAAGAAGGAAGCCCCTCTGATGGATCCAGAGTGAGAACGCCACAAGAGTGGAAAGTGGCAAGAGGTCTGTATTCAAGTTTTCCCCATGTCCCTAAAAGCTATCAGCGGGTAAATAACTGGCATTAAAAATATATATAAGCAAGGGTATAAAGAATCTGTACGTAACTACACTGACCAAAGACTCGGCATGTTAGCCAACTGTTGACTTCGTTCTTCAGGCAACAGGCAGCCCAACAAGGGGAGACACTGCCGGAAGCAATGGATAAATTTCCCAGATGTTTTTATCATCTCAAGTTGATGAAAGACTTCAGCATTTAGACAAAATATGGATTTTTAACACTGGATCCATCGTCCCAGTCGCTGAAGAGACTGCCTTGGCAGGGTGCAGTGCTGGCAACGTCCACTCGCACCCTCTGACGAGTTTAGACTTTGTAACTCCACAAAGTGTTGGGGAAAAAAATGTATGATATGGACCAAATCAGGAAGTAGAGAGAGGCCAGGAAGGAGGTGTGAAACAGGAGCACCAAGATACCTGCAGTGGCCAAGAGAGAAAGAGTTAAAGAAGCCCCTTGGGGCGAGCCAGATCCTCGGATTCTGAACCCCTCCCTTGGCAACATGCGATGTTTTGAAAATCTGTCGGCTTTCTGTTTTTAGGCCATCAGACACAACAGTCTTGTGCCTCCAGATCACAGGTGGATTCCCGCTGCAGATCACCTGATTTATGCGGGGCCAAAGTCCCGTTAGTCCTGCTCTCTGGAATGTCAGCATACCTCTGCTTTAATCCCCACTCATTAAGGTTCTCCCCTCCGAGGAAACGGCAGTTTGTTCAGTTCTATTTACCATAAAGTCTTGCAAGGAAAGGGATTAACTGGAACAACTGGGAATTGCGGAAATTGATATTCAGAAGACACGAGGCAACATCAGTAAAGACCTCACTGTCCCCCTGAATCCAGGTTTGTTTGGACATTTTAAGCACGAAGGGCACTTAAAAATATTTTTATTTTTCCCCAAACCAAACCCTTTTAGCTTCTCACACCATACAGTCTTTGTTTTTATTTTTTAGCCAGCCATTCTCTCATTCTTCTCATGAGACTGCAGTGTCCCAGATTGGAGCAATCAAATGTTCCTCTAGACCAGGGGTCAGCAATCTGTGGCTCTGGAGCCGCATGTGGCTCCTTCATCCCTCTGCTGTGGCTCCATGTCGCCAATTGGCTCCACAATTGATAGGGCTTTTGGTTAGGACAGGTAGAGGAAAAAGGATGTGCTAGGAGGAGACTATAGTGGGGGAACCACCAAGTTTCAAAAAAAATACCTTACCCCCCCCCCCCCCCCAACCCACCCCACCCCACCCCCCCCCCCCCCCCCCCCCCCCCCCCCCCCCCCCCCCCCCCCCCCCCCCCCCCCCCCCCCAGGTTAATGTCATTGCTCAGAGGACCATTGGTTGCCCTCTCCCCTCTTTGGAAGAGCTTTATAGCTCCCACTGCCTTAAGAAAGTTCAAAACATTCTCAAAGATCCATCTCATCCTGGGCACCCTTTTTCTTTTTTGGAACTATTACCATCTGGCAAACGGTACAGGATAATAAAAACAAGGACAAATAGGCTGAAAAACAGCTTCTAACCCAGGGCAATAGTTCTGTTGAATTCTACTGCCTAGTGCAGTGTTAGTGTAGCGTCGGGGGTTTTCAATTCAGTGTGTGGCGTGTGAAGGATGTGTCTTTGTGTTTATTTTCGTGGTCATGATGTGTGCTGAAGATGGCGTTTGATTTCGTTGTGCGAGGTGCAATGACACTAAAACTAAACTTTGAGTGTTTAAGGTTGCCAACCCCTCTTCTAGCAAAACAGCTTCTGAACTACTGAAAAACAGCTCAAACTTTTAGAGGTTCTTCGATGGTTCAAATGATGTCCGAATCTCCCCTCTGGCTGCAAATAAGCCCTTTTTTCGTAAGGAAGAGAGACAAGCCTACTCTCCTGTAACAAGGGAACTCTTCCACCTCCCTGCTTTCCAGACTCGGCAAGCCAGGGAAGACACTGGACGTACCCAGGAGTGGGATCTGACCGGCGCAACCAGTTTGGAGAGCGCGCACATGCGCGCGTCAAACATGTGCTGCGCACGCCTGCTCGCTACCAGCTCCGGCCAGCATTTACAGGAGGGCCAAACAGCAGACCCAAAATCTCATCCCAGCGAACCTGCTCTTCGGAGCTACCGGTTCTATAAAACCAGACCGAACCGGTAGGATCTCACCCCCCTGGACCTACCTCCTCCGAAGATGGCCTTCTTCCAAGCCTGGGACTCCAGCACTTTGTCATGGGGATAGAAGCCTTGGTCCACCATGAAAAGGATCATCACCATGGCCATCAGGCGCATGGCCACCAGGTGGCCTCCAGTCAGGAAGTAGGTGGCTGCTACCATGGAAGCGCCGTAGGGGCATGGCAAACCCCGGTACATAAAGGGCATCCCTGTAGATGAACAGAAGGGAAGAGAAAAGAGACGCACAAATTCATTGAGGGGCAGACCGTAGTCCTGTGATCCCCCAGCTACACCAAAAAAAAAAAAAAGGACAGGGTATGTTGTGTCCGTCACAAAGATCTATTTCTGCCGTTGGGTAGGCTAAAATGTCAGCTGGGCGTGTTGAAAAGCGCACCAATTCCTTTATGGAAAGGCAGCATCCGGAATCTTAAGGAAACACAGCATCGCGATCCCACTTTTCCCCGTTGAAAAGCACGCTCTTAAACCTAGACAGAGCTTGGCCACGACTACTTGTGGCATCCAAAGGTGGAAGCTTCCCCCCCACCCCACATCCCCCCTCCCCAATGAGATCTTTCCCCATCCAGGCTCACCGCTGGAGAAGAAGCACAGCCGCGTAAACACCGCCAGCACGTAGACGATCACCAGCAATCCGTCGAGGAGTCCGTGGGCCTGCAGGAGGAGGCCCGTGGCCAGGCCGAAGGAGGTGAAGTCTGCAAAGTCGTCCAGTTTAGCCCCTGCAGGCGATGCAAAAAAAAGGGGCATGGTTAGTCTCCGTCCAAGCCAGGATCTGCCAAGTGTCATTTCCCGAGGATAGACGCCTCTGCTTTCGTTCATTGAGTGATGCCAAAAAATAATAATAACCCTTCTTCTCCAAGCTTACATGGAGTGGAGGCTTCCAGAAAAAAGGACTTAAATATGGGGGGGAATCAACGCCTCCTCCCCAACCTGGTGCCCTCCAGATGCCGACCAAGGAAAGGTAGCCAGCTGGAAAAACTGCAGTCTCAAGGCTAAACAGACTCTCTGTGTTGAGGGGCCAACGATGGCATTTGAGGCACTTAAGACAATGAAATGGGAACCAGGACTTCTTCGGTTTGAAGGAGCTCTTGGCTCCCTAGATAGCAGCCCCAAACTTTTCGGAAGGACTGAGGTGGCCTCTCCAGTTCTCCCGTGGCTCAGGGAGGTCCTCTTTCTTGGGATTCCCCTGGCCATGTCTGGTTTCCCCCTCGGAAGAGCGCCTCTCTTCAAGGACCTCCTACCGCCTAGCTTGGCTGTTTCTGCATCGTCTGGAGGTTGGCCAGATCTTGGTGATCGCCAACTAAAGCGAGTTGGAGGTGAAGGGCCCAAGGGGGATGTGGGGAGGGGACTCACCCAAGGCAGAGCAGGCGTTGAGTTGCCTCGCAACGGCTCCGTCGGCAAGGTCCAGCACGAAGCCCGTGAGGACTAGCCAGCACGCGTAGTGGTACTGCCTGGAGGAGGGGAAGGTGAAAGAGGAGGAGGAGGAGGAGGAGGAATAAGGAGAGAAGAGAAAGGGAAGGAAGGAAGGAAGAAAAAGAAAGAAGGAAGGAAGGAAGGAAGGAAGGAAGGAAGGAAGGAAGGAAGGAAGGAAAGAAAGAAAGAAAGAAAGAAAGAAAGAAAGAAAGAAAGAAAGAAAGAAAGAAAGAAAGAAAGAGAAAGAAGGAAAGAAAGAAGAAGAAAAAGGAAAGAAAGAAAGAAGAAGAAAGGAAAGAAAGAAAAGAAACAGAAGGAAGGAAGGAAAGAAAGAGAAAGAAAGAAAGAAGGAAAAAGAAGGAAAGAAAGAAAAAAGGAAAGAAAGAAAGAAAGAGAAAGAAGGAAGGAAGGAAGGAAGGAAAGAAAGAAAGAAAGAAAGAAAGAGAAGAAAGGAAGAAAGAAGGAAGGAAGGAAGGAAGGAAGGAAGGAAGGAAGAAGAAAGAAAGAAAGAAAAAGAAGAAGAAAGAAAGAAAAAAGAAAGAGAGAAGGAAAGAAAGAAAGAAGGAAAGAAAGAAAAAGAAAGAGAAAGAAAGAAAGATTGCTTCTTGTGTCCATAGATGCTCTCCTCGTCTCCCACCCAGTCCTGCCACCCCACTTGATCTCTGGCCCACTGGATCCAGAAAAGTCTGGGCAGTAGGAACTTTCTCTGTCGTGAATCCAGCTAGATCCCAACCTTTCCTGCAGAGGCAAAAGGATGAGACTGCAGCCTGGCATTGCCAGCACAGAGGCAGCTGAAGTTCAGAGAGAAACTGCGGTGTGAAAATATATGGCCTGGTGGCCACCGTGTCCCACGGTTCTCTCTACAATGGCACCAGAGTGGTGCTGCGGCCCTCTTCTGGCATCTTTTCAACCTGCCCGGCGTTGAACGGAGAGCCACGGCAGCCAGGGAGCAGAGCTCCGGGCCAACCTTCCACCTACCCGTTTAGGCTGCAGAGGACGGAGGAGAGGCCCATGAGAAGGTTGGCCATAGAGATAGAGTTGGCCGCATTCTTGCGCAGGAACTCGACAGCTTGCGCACGGCCTGCCTGCTCACTCAAGAAAAGCTTCTTGGTGCATTGGAAGATTCCTGGAAGAAGACATCAGAAAGGGCGGATTGAGAAGCCGAGAGGATCCACCCCCAGGGCAGGTGCAAAGAAGTAGTCCTTCCGTCCCATCCCTGCTCTGAGCTCCCCTCTTGGTTCCAAACGGGAGAAATTACGAGATGGACAAGGCCAGCTGTGTTCAGCCTGCGTGGCCCAGACGTAAGCAGCCCCCCTACACATTGCAGAAACGCGCAGAGGGAGACGGGCCCTGCATTCATCAGCCCAGCTCTTCCCCAAGGGCCTCTGCCCCCCCCCCACCCCCATGGTTAGTTCATCCAGTCCACATGTGTTATACCGGTGCCTGCCACAAGGCTGCGCACGCAGGCAGGCAGCCATGTCATCAGCCTCTTGAAGCCTTCACTCCGGTGGGTGACAGGGCTGGCTGGGTTTCAGCCAGGAGGACAAGTGTTGACTCAACCCTGGGACTCGAGGAGGCAACGGGTGATCCACTGCCTGCATCACCCGCGACCTGGATTCTCTGCCTCATTGGAAACCTGCGGGCAGCTGCGGGCCAGAGGATTTCATGCGGCTCCAGATAACAGATCCGAGAAGTGGAGGGCTGTGCAGAAAGCACAGGTCAAGGGGTGGGGGTAGGGGCAGGAAGCAGCCCCTCAATTTCATTCAGGGCCTCAGCAGCCCAAAGATAAAGGTCAGAGGTCAGGGAGGGTGAGACCAGAGGTGGGTCTTCAGCCGGTTCTGACTGGTTCTGGAGAACCGGTAGCGGAAAATTTGAGTCGTTCGGAGAACCAGCAAATCCCACCTCTGACTGGCCCCGCTAACCCCATATCTCTTCTCTGCCTCCCACTGAGTCCCAGCTGATCGGCTGGGTCTTCTTTGGTTGCCCTACCCAGGAGAATGGAGCTGGAAAGTAGGTTAGTGGGGTGGGGAGGGAAGGGGGGGTTTTGAAGTCTCCTTCCCCTGCCACGCCCACCAAGCCGATACTACTGGCTACCACAGAACCGGTAGTAAAAAATTTGAACCCCACCACTGGGCAAGACCCCTCCCCGCAAACGAAGCCAAACCGACCTCATTTCTTCACATTTCTACACCACATCAGTGTATTCATTGGCTGGTTCGTTTTAGTGCCAAAAGGCAGCGGCAATAATCACTTTAAAAAGGAGCGAAGTTCAAATCAAGCATCCGTTCCGGCTGTTTTAAGCTTGCAAGAACAATTTGCATCCCAGTCCAAATTCCAGGGAAGCTGCGGAGAGCTGGATGCCTCCGTCTTGAGTGCTGAGGTTTTTCCTCTTTCTGTTCCTATGCCAGAGTTTGCCCCCCCGGGGCCAAACATCCAGCTTTCCAAGTGGGGTTAGTTGCCACAAAGCAACAAACCCACCATGTTATGAATTTATTTACCAGCTTTGGGGGCTCACCATCTTGAGACCGGCGCACTCAATGAGCTGTGTTCAAGCATCAGACTTAGCCAGGCAAGGGGTGGACACAGCAGTTAAGTTCTTGCCATCAAGACCGTAAACCTGGCTGGTACCTGCCAGAGGTGCTCAGGTTGGCTCCCCAGGGAAGATACCCATTGTTCTGATCCAAACCTTGTTCCAAGGAAACAAATACCAAACAGACGTAACAGCAAAACCTTTTAACGATTCTTTACGAATTCTGTTCCTTCACGGTTAAAAGGCTACTAAAAGTAATGGTCTCTGATAAGAACGAGCCTTGCCAAGGTTGTGCAAGGCTGCCAAGGACACTAGATAAAATTGCCAGGAAATATTTCAAACAAAAAGTTTCCAAACACAAACTAAGATAGTCCAAACGTCCACAAGGCTTGAGTGCAAAAACTTCTTTGCTTCCTGCAAAGAACTCCGGTTTCTCAGCTGGCTTTTATCCCTTAAGGGAGGGGCCATCACCTTGCAGCCTTACTCCCGAGTCGCCCGTGCTGCTGCAGCTGCCCTTTCCTTCGAGCAGCCCTGCGCGCATGTGCATTGAGCACAGGCTCCTCGGGGGCCTCTTCCTCACTGCTGCCCGCCTCCACAATCTCCACTCCCTGAGGGTCCTGGCCCCATCCCTGCATCCCACGCAGGCCCCTCGTCTGAGTCCTCGCTCTCCGAGACCTCAGCCGTCCGTACCTGCTGCCGGCGGACCACAACACCCATATCAGGATAGGCGGAAGGGAAGGGAGATGGGAAGAAAAGCCAAAGACCACCCACCAAAGGGTCTTTGGGAGGGTCCTGGGTCGGATATAGTCTGGGTGTTTTCTTTTGGGCTGGCAGCATTCTACGGAAAAAAACCAGGCGCGTTTTCTGCCCTCCTACAGCACCGGGCTGAGATTGTGGCACCCTGGCAGCCCTGCAGAGCTGGGAGAAACGGGCCCCCGCCTCCTTTAGAGGTCGCTGCTGGCATCCAAGGACGGGTCTCCTCAGGGCAACGGAAGCAGGCGCCACGGATCCAAGTAAGTCTTTAGGGTGTGAGCTTTAGGGTGTGGAGGTTGTCCTCTCGCACTTTGTGGGCCCAAAGGGGCCCCCGCTGCCTTTGGGGTGGCTTCCCTTCTGGCTTATTTGCCCCTCTGGTCCCCAGTTTTTTTGGGGTGGGGAGGAATTGAGCCCATTGAAGGCCAGCCGTTGGAGGGAGAGAGGAGGTATCGGCTGTATATCTGACTTACCAGAATGGGGAGATGCTATCCACATTGTGGTCGTCGTTCAGCCGGAAATCCCTGCCTGCTGATGTCCCTGAAATTGAAGTGGGGGGCGGGGGGCGTTAGAGGCCTGCCTGCCTCTTGGCAGAGGGAGCCATAAAAAAAAGCACAGTGGACTTTTGTCTTGCTTGTAAACAATGAGCAAGGGTCACTTTCCCGGCAGGCCGATAATTCTAGCATTTTTCCCCCTGCAAGCGTCGGTCAGTCGCGTTTTGGTGGGGGCAGCGAGGTTTAAGAAGAGGCAGGGATGAAGAGAGGGTGGGGCGGAGGAAGCCCAGAAGGGACCCCACCCCTTCCAAAATAAGATGGATCATGGAGTGGGGCTGAAGCCAGTTTCGTCTCGTGGGGAAGGCACCAGGTAAAAAAAAACAACCACCAGGCGATGGTGAGTTCTAGTCCAAGCTTGGCCCAAAAAGCCCCCCTGGGTGACTTTGGGTCGGTCTATCCTTTCAGCCCAACTTACCTCACAGGAAAGGCGTTTAGGGTACAAGTCGAAGGAGGATGGAGGATTAGGTATCTTTTCCACGTTGAGTTATTTCTAAAAGAAAAAAGAAAATAAAGGCAGGATAAAAAAAATACCTGAGGGGCATAGTGGCTCAAGGGCTAAGATGCTGAGCTTCTCGGTCAGAAAGGTCGGCGGTTCGAATCCCCAGCGCTGCATAACGGAGCGAGCTCCTGTTCCTTGTCCCAGCTTCTGCCAACCTGGCAGTTCAAAAGCATGTTAAAAAAAAAAAAATGCAAGTAGAAAAATAGGGGGAAGGGAACAGCGCTCCGTGCGCCTTCGGAGTTTAGTCCTGCCGGCCACATGACCACGGAGACGTCTTCGGACAGCGCTGTCTCTTCTTCGGCTTTGTCACGGAGATGAGCACCCGCCCCCTAGAGCCGGAAACGACTAGCACATAGGTGCAAGGGGAACCTTTACCTTTAAAAATACCTTTTTTAAAAAAAAAAATAGCAGAGTTCATCCCATGGAGCATGGCACTGGCTGCTAAATTGGAGCAGCATGAACGGCTGGGCAGCGTTGCCCGTTGCCTGTGCCTGCTGTTGGGAGGAGGGCAGCTGGCCTATGTCCTGGAGGGCAGGCTAGGTTTGCTGATGAGGTCCCCGGCCACTGACGGGGACGGTTTTTATTTTTATTTTTGGAAAGACTGACTTAGGGCATGCCACGCTCTGCGCGGTCTCTTTCCCTCACCACTCTCTTCCACGGCGAACGGAACCGTCTGGAATCCTGGGAGTTGAAGTCCACAAAGCCTCAAAAGCTGTCAAGTTCGAAGAGGCCCTGCTGTACTGCTCAGCAGGCAGGGGCAAAGAAGGGGGAGGACGGGCAAGCCTGAGCCGCGGCTTGCAGAGGACCCAATGCCAGCTGGGATGCTACGAGAGCCGGGAAGAGGGGTTGGGTTTAAGTCTCCAGACCCCGCCCCCCCGCCCCCGCCCCCCCAGGATGAGGAGCTGAGCGTTGGGCAATCTGGGCTCACGCGTACTGGCACAACTCCCCCCCGGCCAAATCCCTGCCAGCTGACGCCTCTTGCGTTTCTGCACTTGGGGGTCGGCGGGTTTAGGGAGAGACGGTTCTGAACTCCCTGCACTCGTCGCCCTCCCCTCCGGGGGAATCTGGGGAGGGGGAACCCAGGAGGAGACTCCTGGGCAGGTGCAGAGCCACCCCTGCCCCGGATCTCAGCCCGAAGAAGTCTCCCCGCCACCACCGCGGGGATGTCGGGAGCCCTGCCTGCTCCGTTGGAGGGTCCTTCCCCAACTTTCAGCGCTTTCCTGGGGTCGCCGCGCACAGCCCCCACCCCCCCCCCCAATGCCTCCCCGGCTCATCCAGCATCCCGGCTAGAAGGAACGGAGGCTGCGGGAGCGGCCTGAAGATGCCCCCGACCTCCTCCCGCTCCAGATCTCCCTGGCAGGGAAGGACCCCGGGCACGGGCGCCGTCGCAGCTAGGCTGCTCCCGAAGGTGGAAGCCCTCCACCGGCCGCGCGCTTTTCTGCGTCGTCGTCCCCCCAGCCTCGGACCGCCTCCGCGGGTCCCGCCCGCCCGACGCACCTCCTCTCTCGTCTCGCTCGCTCTCGCTTACCTTCTTCCGCCGCGCTCCGCAAGCCGCCCCGCTGCCTCGCCACTCACCGCTTTTATGCTGCGCATCTCGCCGCCGCCGCCGCCGCCGCCGCTCCCGGAAAATTCCACTCGGAGGGGCGGGGCGGAGCCTGCGGCCCCTCCTCCGAAGCCCCCTCCCCCCGTTCGCCCGCCCTCGCCGCGCGCACCAAACTCTTGGTCCCGTTTCAGCACCCGCCAGTCGGGCGAAAGGAAGCGACTTTGCCCCCTTTCCCATCCTCTTTTTTCTGGCTCCTGGCATTGGCCGCTTGCAAAAAGCGCCCGGCCATGACACACACACACACGCACACACACACCCTCGCCTTTTCTCGTGGCCTAATGAGTTCTCCCCGCTTGCGGAAGCAGCGAGGCAGCCTCTGGACCCGAGAGCCACAACCCGGACCCGCACAGCCTTGCAAGTGGAAACGTTGGGCATGGCTTAGCCTACCCTGCGGCCTTTCAGCGCCTGCTCCAGTTGCGCCATTCTTTTTAGGGTTCTCTTTTATTAAAAAAAAAAAAGAGGAAGAGTGCAAGGAAGAGTAATCAGGACGATGAATGGACTGGAGGCTAAAATGTACAGGGAGGCAGGAAGTGGGCCTGGCTAGTCTAGGGAAGAGAAGGACCAGGGGAGACAGGGGAGCAGCCTTCTGATAGTTGAGGGGCTGCCCCAGAGAGGAGGAAGGGGTCAAGCTATTTTCCAAAGCACCCCCGAAGGCCAGACAAGGAATAATAATGGATGGAAACTGAACAAGGAGAGATTCAACCTGGAAATAAGGAGGAACTTTCTGACAGTGAGAACAATCAACCCATGGAACAGAAGTTGCCTTCGGGAGTTGTGGGAGCGTCATCCCTGGAGGCTTTCAAGAAGAGATTGGACTGCCCTCTGTCAGGAATGGGGTAGGGTCCCCTGCTTAAGTGGGGGGGGGAGGGTTGGAGTAGATGACCTACAGGGTCCCTTCCAACTCTGTGAACACTGGGTGCCTTAGCACCACTCCCTCTGTCTAAGAGAAACGGGGAGTAGACAACCACGCCTCCCCTGAATTCTCACGGACGTGGCATGCTTTGCCCCACGGCCCCTCTCTTGGCATTAAGAGGGCACTTTTGCCAGGGCCAGGTCTTTCTCTGCCGCTCACAGCGTTGCCCGTCCCTGATAAGCATGGCATGCCGTAGAGCTGTGTGGTTCAGTCAGGGCTGGATGCTTTGCAACCCCCCCCTTTTTTTTTTGCCAGGGTAAGGATCCACGTGTGGCCTCTTTACCCAAAGCAGCAGTCAGGATGATTCTAAATTATGCCTCTCCTCCTCCTCTGAGATTATCCTGCCTCCTTCTGAGCGGAGGGTGATGGGATGGCAAGGTGGGCCAGGCTTGGCAACTTCCTTCCCCTTCTCGGAGGCTCTGGCAGGACCACGGCCAGCTCCTCCACAAGCTCCCATTAAGAGGCCTCCAGCCAGCTCCTTGCAAGGAGCTCCCATGCGCAAGGCCCAAAGGGCGAGGCGAGCCCAGGCTGACGGGAGAGAAACGCAGGGAGAGGCAAAGCTGTGCCCGGGTGGATCAGGGCTGCTCTAAGCACATGAGAATGGTTATAGGAATTGGTTATTAAAAGAAGGACTTGGGGGTGATACGATAGCAGTGTTCCAATATCTCAGGGGCTGCCCCCAAAGAAGAGGGGGTCAAGCTATTCCCCAAAGCACCCGAGAAGGCGGGACAATAAGGGATCAGGAGTCCCCAAAACGTGCCAACTTTAAGGCCTGTGGACTTCAAACTCTCAGAATTCTCCAGCCAGCAGCTTTCTGACTTGTGTTTTCAGAACCTGGTTGGTTCTTTGTCTTGGTCCCCATCAGGCCACAGCTTGGCCAGGTCTTTTCTGGCTGGGCCTGGTGAGCGGGTGATGGATGGTGTTGGGTGGGTTCTGTAACCCCTGAATTAGCACTGGGTCTCGGGATTGTGTGGAGCGTGCCTGGACTATTTCTAGCCTCTGTTCTGCGACACGTGTCCTCTGTGAGAACAACGGAGGAAATAAAGACAGTCCCAGAAGGCAGAAATCCATTTCCTGGACTGGCTGGGCGTAATTTATTTTATTTATTTTTATTGATTTGATTCGATTTGTCAATCACTTACAAAAGAATAGGTATAAGTATAAACATGAGGAAGAATACAGAAAACAGGTACGATTAAATGGGGACAATAGGACTGGGACGGGAGGCACGATGGTGCACTTATGCACGCCCCTTACAGACCTCTTGGGAACGGGGTAAGGTCAATGGTGGATAGTTTGAGGTTAAAGGAGTGGGGGTTAAAGGATGTAACAACAGAGTCAGGTAGTGCATTCCAGGCATTGACCCCTCTGTTGCTGAAGTCGTACTTTCTGCAATCAAGTTTGGAGCGATTAACATTGAGTTTGTATCTGTTGTGTGCTCTTGTATTGTTGCGGTTGAAGCTGAAGTAGTCATTGACTGGTAGGACATTGTAGCAGATCATTTTGTGTACTACGCTTAAGTCCAACCGTAGGCGGCGTAGTTCAAGATTGTCCAAGCCCAAAATTTCAAGTCTGGTGATATAGGGTATTCTGTTGCGGAGTGGAGAACTCTTCTCGTGAAATACTTCTGGACTCGCTCAATTGTATTAATGTCTGGTATACAGTGCGGATTCCAGACAGATGAGCTGTATTCGAGCATTGGTCTAGCAAAGGTTTTGTATGCCCTAGTTAGCAATTCAATAGCCTCTTGTGGTCTATCAGGCATTCGGATGAAAGAGCCGTCGTGGTGGTGCAGTGGTTAGGATGCAGTATTGCAGGCTAATTCTGCCAATTGCCAGCAGTTCGATCCTGACTGGCTCAAGGTTGAAATCAGCCTTCCGTCCTTCCGAGGTGGGTAAAACGAGGACCCAGATTGTTGGGGGCAAGAGGCTGACTCTGCAAAACCGCTTAGAGCGGGCTGTGAGGCACTATAAAGTGGTACCTAAGTCTAAGGGCTAGTGTGTTATTGCTATATAAGAGCCGTGGTGGTGCAGTGGTTAGAATGGGGTACTGCAGGCAAACTCTGCCGACTGCCAGCAGTTCGATCCTGACAGGTTCAAGGGTCGACTCAGCCTTCCGTCCTTCTGAGGTTGGTAAAACGAGGACCCGGATTGTTTGGGGGTGGGGGCAAGAGGCTGACTCAGTAAACCGCTTAGAGAGGGCTGTGAAGCACTGTGAAGCAGTATATAAGTGCTAAGGGCTATTGCCAAGTGCTATCATGGGAAAACTAAGTAGAAAGTGTTACGGAGGTTGCAGGATCTTGTTTGCACAGCACCTTTGCCTTCCAAACAACCCACCTGTGAGGACAAGGAAGCAACACAATATTGCCTTGGACTCTTCTGACCTGGGGGTGCAATATAGATTTAATCTTTAATAGGTGTTTTATTCTGTCTGATGTCTGGCTGTGCGGTGACACTGACCCCTGACATGCCGTCCTATCGC
This sequence comes from Notechis scutatus, assembly GCF_049901735.1. NCBI lineage: Eukaryota > Metazoa > Chordata > Lepidosauria > Squamata > Elapidae > Notechis > Notechis scutatus. The sequence goes on along the minus strand of NC_142024.1, from coordinate 7,038,937 downwards.
AGCCATAAACTGGGAACGAGGGCCCTTAAACTGCCCTGCGGATGCACTCCAGCCTTCGTGATCCTCCCCGCCGGCTGTAAAAGGCGGCTGCAAAACACGAGTAATCCTTGCATAAAAGCCTGTCTTTTACTACTACACGGAAGTGGAGCGATGTTTTTGAACGCTATACGATATCGTTGTGTCCTTGGCTTTGAGCCAGGAAGGGACAGAGGCTCCCCTTTGGCCCCCTTTTGGGGTTGCCACAGGCCTGCCACAGGAGAAGGAAGGGGGCACAGGCGCGGATATCTAGACGGGGCGGGGTTGAGTCCCCTGCTTTCCCGGGGGGGGGGGTGGGCTCCAACGCCTGCGGTTTCGGGGAGGTCGTGGCACTACACCGTGAAAGCAACGGGGTGGCTCTGGGGCAGGTTGGGTTGAGCCTCTCTGTCCCCCAATGTCCTATCCAGCCACCCCTCGGCCTTCCTCATCCTACCCTTCCCACACACACACACACACACACACCGGCTTGTTTTCTGAGCTGTGTTTTGTCTGCTTTCTTGAAGCCCACCCAACAGCTCACATGAATCATGCCCGCCAGGAGGCATCTCCCCAAATAAGACAGTCGGTCCTGGAAAGCACAGAAGAAGGAGGAGCTCCCCAGGTGAATCTCCCCCCGGGGAAAGGGCTGCAGGTGAGGGGCAGCCCGGCCAAGACAGTCTTCCTTGCCCTCCGCCCACACACACCCCAGTCCGGTTGGTTGCAAGAAGCAGGTTCAGGCAACCCGGAAGTCTTATTAGAAGTATTGTTAAGTCTGTCCCATGTTAGATTTTAGTTATATGGCAAATATTTACAGATTGACAGATAATCAGAGTTGGAAGGGACCTTGTAGGTCATCTAGTCCAACCCCTGCCCAAGCGGAGACCCTACACTATTTCTGACGGATGGGAGTCCAGTCTCTTCTTGAAAGCCTCCAGGGATGAAGCTCCCTCAACTTCCGAGGGCAACTTCTGTTCAATAGGTTGATTGTTCTCACTGTCAGAAAAATTCCTCCTTATTTCCAGGTTGAATCTCTCCTTGTTAAGTTTCCATCCATTATTCCTTGTCTGGCCTTCAGGTGCCTTGGAGAATAGCTTGACCCCTTCCTCCTCCTCTCTGGGGCATCCCCTCAAATATTGGAAGACTGCTATCCTGTCTCCCCTGGTCCTTCTCCTCCCTAGACTAGCCAGGCCCAGTTCCTGCATCCTATGTTTTAGCCTCCAGTCACTCTCTCTCTGCTCTCTCTCCCACTTTTTCTCACTTTCTTTCTTTCTCTCCCTTCCTTCCTTTCTTTCTCTCTCTCTCCTCTCTCTCTTCTTTCTCTTTTTGTTCTCTTTCTCTCACTCTTTCTCTCCCTCTCCCTTCAACTAATGGAAGGCTGCTCTCCTGTCTCCCCTGGTCCTTCTCTTCCCTAGACTAGCCAGGCCCAGTTCCTGCAACCGTTCATCCTATGTTTTAGCCTCCAGTCCCCTAATCATCTTGGTTGTACTTTTTTTAGAGTCTCAACCTCTTTATAAAGTGTGGTGACCAAAACTGGATGCAGTACTCTAGGTGTGGTCTTACTAGGGCTTTATAGAGTGGTATTAGCACCTCCCTTGTATCCCTGAGTTAATGCAACTTAGGATTGCATTGGGTTTTTTTGGCTGCCGCTGCACACGGCTGGCTCCTATTTAGCTGGTTGTCCACTGAGACTCTGAGATCCCTCTCACAGTTACTGCTCTATTGAGCCTGGTTTCACCCAGTCTATAGGTGCACTTTTGGTTTTTCTTGCTTAATTGTAAGACTTTACTTTTCTCTACAGTGGATTTCATTCTGTTAGATGACTTTGTTTGTCTTTCTGCTCTCCTCCCCTTCTTTGCCTTCGGTCAGAGAGAGGGGCCTGGTGGCCGGGCAGGGCTGAATTGCATCCGCCACCCCTCCACCTTGCTCTCTCTCCAAACAGCCCCTCCTATCCCCACTCCTACCCCCCTCCCCTGGCATCCTAGGCAAAATAGAAGCGCTTGGCTCCATGCCTGCAGTAGGCACCACTGAGCGGGCAGGGGAGGGAATGAGAGATCGCCGGCCTTGGTGCTTATTTACGGAAGGGGGAAACGCCGTGACCAGCCTTTTAAGCACACGTTCTTGTGGGGTGAGTAAGAGGGAGGCCAGCCGAGGGGGTGTGTGTGTTTCTGGATGCCTTAACTCAACAGCTCTGCCCTTCCCACCCTCTGACCCGTCTCTCTCTCTCTCTCTCCTCTTTGCTGGTGCCCTCTCTGTCTTTCCACCCAGCCTTACTAGCACTGACCTCAAACCGCGAAATAGGGCCGAATTGTTTCTGAAAGCACCGAAAGGCCAGAACAAGGAACAACCGGTGGAAACTCATCAAGGAGAGAAGCAAACGGTGGCAATGCCACCAGGGGTTGGGAGGAGTCCAACCGACAATTGTCCCCGGTTGCGGTTAGTTGGTTACGTCTGGGGTGCCAAGGGTCTCCTGCTTGGGCAGGGGGTTGGACTAGATGACCTACAAGGTCCCTTCCAACTCTGCGCGATCAGGACTGGCTGGGCAGGGAGGGGAGGGGTGGGCCGAGAGGGGCGGGGCCAGCCAGGCGCACCATTTGCCGGTTCTCTGAACTGCCCGTAATCATAACAACCGGTTCTGTAGAACCAGTCTGAACCGGTAGAATGCCACCCTTGGATAATAGTCAAAGCAGGGTCTGATATCCCTCCAGGCAGGCAGCATAGATGAAGGGAGTTAGAACCCCTCCCCTTAGTCTGGTGTGGATTTCGTCAATACAAAGAAGCAACATGTTAATTCCCCCACACACACACTACTTTTTCTGGGAACATAGTTGAGAAAAGTTTCCCAGGAAGTTTCTTTCAGAGCTGGAGTTTTTATGGCCCCTCCTCCTCTCGCTGTCTCTCCAAGAGGTGACACGTTTCCAGGCACCTGGGCTCCAGTCCCCAGTTGCAAGTTATACGGATTTAATACAAGGCTTAAGATGTTCAGGTGACATCAAAAAAGGATGACTTGTACCAACTCCCCCCCGCCTTCTCCTTCCGTTGAAGAATGGCAGATACACGGATCTGACACTTCCTAACAGCGAGAACAATTAACCAGCGGAACTGCTTGCCACCAGAAGTTGTGCAAGCCATTTGTCCCAAAACGGGATAAAGGTCTCACAAATGAAGGCGAATATACGAGTCCCAGGATAACGTTGCAGGATCCAATCTGGGTCGAGGCTCTCCTGCTCGAGGAAGGGGTTGGACTAGAAGACCTCGGAGGTCCCTTCCAACTCTTATGTTCTTGGGAGGTCCTCCTGGCTTTTGACCCAGGGAGGTAGACCCTGGGCAGCCTGTCCTGGCCCTGGCAATGCCTCGCTTGCGGCCATTGGTCCAGCCAGCCCTTGCTGGACTGTGTGAGCCTGGGGTCCCATTCCTTTCCTGACCTGCCACCGGCTCCCCTCCTCACCCCACACCCAGCACCCTGAATACGTTGCACCATCGATCAAACTCCGGGCCAGTTGCCAGGTCCGAGTTCACAGAGTTTGGCAGCGTCAAGGAGTGCGCGGTGTGTGTTCTCGGGGGCAAGCCGAGGCCCGGTGCCAGGGCCGAAGGATCCCAGGACTGTCAGTCTGCCGCAGGAGGGCCGTTTGGTTCGGGACGTTCCCAGCCTCGTTATTTGACGCCTGCGGCGATAAACACGGTTGCTTTGCCAAAAGGCCTTGGCGGCTGCAGGAATCATGAGAAGAGGGCGGGGTGCACACAGGCTGCTCCGTCCCAGCCTCTCCTCTCCGCCTCCCCTCTTCGACTGCACCCCATAACCTTCAGTCCGGCTGAGAGAGGCGAGTGTGATGAGGTTTAATGGGGGCGGGGTGGATATCTGTCTGGAAGACTGAACAGTGTGTTCTGGACTAGGGGTCTCCCACCTTGGCAACTTTAAGCCTGAATTCTCCAGCCAGCTAGTAGATTGCTAATCTGTTGGAAGGGACCTTGTAGGTCATCTAGTCCAACCCCCCGCCCAAGCAGGAGACCCTACACCATTTCTGGCAAATGGCAATCTGGTTTCTTCTTGAAAGCCTCCAGTGATGAAGCTCCCACAACTTACAGATAATCAGAGTTGGAAGGGACCTTGTAGATCATCTAGTCCAACCCCCTCCCCAGCCCAGAGGGAGACCCTACACCATTTCTGACAAATGGCAGTCCAGTCTCTTCTGGAAAGCCTCCAGGGATGAAGCTCCCACAATATCTGAAGGCAACTTCTGTTCCATGGGTTGATTGTTGTCACTGTCAGAAAGTTTCTCCTTATTTCCAGGTTGAATCTCTCCTTGTTTAGTTTCCATCCATTATTCCTTGTCTGACCTTCAGGTGCCTTGGAGAATAGCTTGACCCCTTCCTCCTCTCTGGGGCAGCCCCTCAAATATTGGAAGACTGCTATCCTGTCTCCCCTGGTCCTTCTCTTCCCTAGACTAGCCAGGCCCATTTCTTGCAACCATTCATCATATGTTTTAGCCTCCAGTCTCTTGCTCTCTCTCCCTCTCTTTCTCGCCCTCTTTCTTTCTCTACTTCCTTCCTTTCTTTTTCTTTCTCTCCTCTCTCTGTCTTTCTCTCCCTTTTTGTTCTCTTTCTCACTTTTTCTCTCCCTCTTTCTCTCCCTCTTTTTTCTCTCCTTCCTTCCTCTTTCTCTCCTCTCCCTCTTTCTCTTTTTCTTCCTTTTTCTTTCTCTCTCTCTTCCTTAAAATATCGGAAGGCTGCTCTCCTGTCTCCCCTGCTCCTTCTCTCCACTAGACTAGCCAGGCCCAGTTCCTGCAACCATTCATCGTATGTTTTAGCCTCCAGCTTTGCTGGCTGGGGAATTCTGGGAGTTGAAGTCCACCAGGCTTAAAGTTGCCATTAGTTGGAGGCCCTTGTTCTGGACAGAAAGGGGTCCGTATTCAGCCAAGAGGCTTCCCTTTCCTACATGGACTGGCAGGAAGAGGGTGGGCACTTTGAGCCCCACTGACTGCTTCCTTCGTCCGATCTCTGAGCCTTGAGCCAGGCAGGGGGACAAAAGGTGGTGATGGCTCGGTCAAGGTGGGAGCTTCAAACACTGGAAGCTTTCAAGAAGAGACTGGACTGCCGTCTGTCAGAAATGGTATAGGGACTCCTTTTTGGGCAGAGGGGTTGGACTAGATGACCTACAAGGTCCCTTCCAACTCTGTTCATCTGTCATCTGAAGAGACCCAGAGAGCAGGAAGACATTGCCACCTGCTGGCGGAAGGCGTTTGGGGCCTTTCTGCGGTCCTCTTAAAAGCAGGGCTGGGCAACACCTGTGGACTTCAACTCCCAGCATGCCCGGCTGAGGAATTCTGGGAGTCGAAGTCCACAGGTCGACAAAAAAAAAAAGAGGCGGTGGTTGCATCCTGTATTAAAGCTGGTCCCAAGGGGAGAACGAAAGAAGCGAGAGGGAGCAGAGTGGGAGTAGAATTGGGGCTGGGTCCCCGAAGGGGGATGACAGGTCCCGCCAGACACACACACACACACACACACACACACACACACACACACGCATATCCCTTGCCCATCGCAGCTGTGCCTTTGGGCCCAGCGTTGGGCACCCAGGAAGGCTCGCCCGGGGCTGAGCCAGGGCGCACGGGATGATGTCAGCTGCATTCGTGGCAGGTTCCGCAGTAACCCCGTCCGTCCTCTAGGGCCGTGGCGAGGGGTACGGGGGTGAGGTTGTGCTCGCCGCAGGGCAGAAAGCCGGAAAATGTTATCCTTCAGGGCCTCGGGCCACCCTTTTGCGGGCGGAGGAGGCTTTGGGGAGGAGGAGATGGGGACACCCCAGAGACTTAGGCCAAACTTAGCTTCTTCGGAGTGGGCTGTTTTTTTTCCCCCATTCATAGAAATTTTTGAAGCCCACCCTGGCCCCCCAACGCGCGGGAAATAAGATTCCAACACAAGACATCTCCAAAGTGAATTTATTCTGGAACTAGAAGCCTGGCCTGTTCTCCTCCTCACTGGCCCCTGAGTATCTGGAAAGGGAGGGGAAAAAAGGGTCTTAGGGACAGCAGGGGAGGGCGAGGATGGTTTTACAAGGGAGAAACCCAAGCGGTGGCCTGTTCAGGGTGATCCGTCATCTCTTTCTGCGGCCCTAAACAGCCGCACGGGAGCTAGGACGCTGTGGGGTCCCCTCAAGGCCATCAAGAGGTTTCTCCTAGCTGAGGGAAAGCAGGGTGGGTGAGTGGGGCCGCAGCTCACCTTCAGGATCCAACCGTCGAAGGCAGAAACCCGGGTGAAGACGGTGGGCTTCCTCAAGGCGTTGCAGCCCATGGCGGACACGAAGCTGGCGATCCCGTGGACGTACCACCTGCCGTCCTTGCCCTGGCAGTTGAGGGGGCCACCGGAGTCACCCTGTCAACGTGGCACAGAGAGTCTTGTGAGCCCTTCGCTTTATTTCTCTGTGTCCAGCCCAGCCTTGCCCCATGGATGGCGATAAGATCTGATCAAGGCTGCTGGGGAAATCGGACAGGAGGGGAGAGCAGAAGCCACAGCTAAATTAACAGCCTGGGGTATGACAAGGGAGCCTAAAGGAAGACACACACACACACACACACACACACACTGCTCTTTCCTGCCAGCTGTGGTGGTCCAAGGCATCCACGGAAGGGCCAGACGCCCTGTTTTTAATCAGATATAAAAAAAGATGTCGAGACATCTAGAAAGAGTGCAGAGAAGAGCAACCAGGATGACGAGGAGACTGGAGGCAGCTAGAAGCCAAGAGGAACATAACGTGCCAAATTTCAAGTTTGTAGGCTTTATGGTTCTGGAGATTTTGTGATGATGCGTGAGGGGTATTTCGCAGATGGATAGATGGGTAGGTAGGTAGGTAGGTAGGTAGATGATAGATAGATAGATAGATAGATAGATGATAGATAGATAGATAGATAGATAGATAGATAGATGATAGATAGATGATAGATAGATAGATAGAAGAAGAAGAAGATAGATAGAAGAAGAAGAAGAAGAAGAAGAAAGATGATAGAAGAAGATGAGAAGAAGAAGATAGAAGAAGATAGATAGATAGAAGAAGAATGAAGAAGATAGATAGAAGAATGGAAGAGAGAGAGAGAAGAAGAAGAAGAAGAAGAAGAAAGAAAGAAAGAAGAAGAAGAGAAGAAGAAAGAAAGAAGAAGAAAGAAGAAGAAGAAGAAAATGAAAGAAAAAGAAAGAAAGAAAGAAAGAAAGAAAGAAAGAAGAAAGATTGGTCCCAAAAGACAACCTGTTTTTCTGTACTTGACCATTTACATTCCCTTTGTAGCGTAGTGCCTCCCATCAGACGCTAGAGGGCAACAGGCACCGTTCCTTCCTGCTTCGCTCTTCCCTAAATGCTGTAGTTTTTATATTCAATTTTCCTTGCTTTGACATGCTGTGAACTGCCTGTAGGGCTTGCCAGGCAAAGCCCGTCAAATTTAAGGAGAAGAGACTGTGCCCGGCGGCGTTCCTCCTTCCAGGCACCCACTTACGTTGCAGCCGGATTTGATGTCTCCCCCAGCGCAGACCATGCTGCGTTTGACGGAGCCTCCCCACCAGTCAGGCTTCCTGCAGTGGTCGTAGTCCACCACGGGCAGCAGAGCCTGCTGCAGCTTGGCCGACAGAGGCCCTCCAGCTGTGGAGAGAAACAGAGTCAGGGCTTCCAGCCAGGCCTCACTGGAGCCCCCTCCCCACCTGCGGAGAGTACCCCACGTACTGGAAATACGTCCCCAGCCGGTGATGTAACAAGAGTATCCATTGGGCAGGACGGTGTCTGGCTCGGGAAGGCAGCCCAGTCCGACTTTGTCGTTCAGTTGTGGCCGGCGGGAGAGTTTCAGTAGTGCGATGTCATTGCTGGAACAGAAGAGTGGCTAGGGCAGAGGTGGCCTTCAGCCGGTTCTGACCGGTTCTAGAGAACCGGTAGCGAAATTTTGAGTCGCCGGGAGAACCGGCAAAAGAACCACCTCCTGACTGGCTCCGCCAACCCCATATCTCTTCTCTGCCTCCCATCGAGTCCCAGCTGATCGGCTGGGTCTCCTTGGGTTGCCCTGCCCAGGAGAACGGAGCTGGAAAGCAGGTTAGGGGTGGGTGGGGCAAGGAATGGGGATTTTGCAGTATATCCTTCCCCTGCCACGCCCACCGAGCCACGCCCACCGAACTGGTAGTAAAAAGTTTTTTTGAATCCCACCACTGGGGTTGGGGGGGTGCTGGAGGCTTTCCTTCTGCACACACACACACACACCCCCATGACGGACGCCTTACCCACCCGCAGGCCACACAGCTGGGGTTCCAGCTGGGATTCACGAAGATGTCTTTGGAGTTGATGGGCACGTGCTGCTCAGGGCTTTCCTTGACATTGAGGTTGTACTCCCCCAGCACCACCTTATACCTGCGGGATCGCCTGTGGAAGAAATCGCCCAGCGGCTTTCAGAGGGCAGGAAAGGCCCCCACCCACACCCCACCCTCCGCAGTCCAGAGGGGTGGGCAACTTCATGCCTTTCTTTGGAAAAAGAAGCTAAACACCAGGACCAGGGGCTCCCAAAGGTGCTTTTGACCTGGACAATGGGGAATCTCTGCCCCGGGCTCTAACCTCAGCCTGCGGCAAGGCTACAGGGCGAAAAGAAGAAAAACTGGCCCTAAACAAAGGGGGAGGGAGGGAAGGAAGGAAGGAAGGAAGAAGGAATGGAATAAAATAGAATGGAATCGGGAGGGAAACAAATGAAAAGGAGGAGCTAGAAATGAGAAGGAGGAAAGGAGGAAGAAAATAGATGAAAAAAAGAAAGCAAGGAAGATGGAAGGAAGGAAGGGAATGAGGAGGGAAAGAAAGGAGGAGGAGGAGGAGGAGGAGGAGGAGGAGGAGGAGGAGGAGGAGGAGGAGGAGGAGGAGAGATGAAGAAGAAAAAGGAGATGAAAAAGAATGCAAGGAAGATGGAAGGA